>NC_057731.1:53843639-53884520 GCF_004010195.1 Chiloscyllium plagiosum | reverse complement strand
CAGCAACACATTTTCAGCTCTGATCTCCAGCATCTGCAGTCCTCACTTTCTCCTCAATGTGCAGATAGTCCCCTGGTTGTGAATGCATTCAGTTCTGGAGTCCATTTGCAAGTCAACTTGTACACAAGTCAAAACACAGTGCAGGACAATGGAAATTTCCTGTTTGCAATTACAGGAAATGCTCATATCTCATGTCTTCAAAATGAGAGCCCTGAGTGGGATCAGCTTTGTCAGGTTGAGTGTTTGTAAGTCAGACATTCGTAAACCAGGTACCCCCTTTCTATGTGGAACTTGTATATTTGGATAATATCAGCACATAGATGAGAAAGAATAGGGACTGAGCATACATTCTTTGGGGGAACTGCAGATGCAATGCTGTGAGAGTGAGAAGAGAAGCCACTGCAGGTCAGTAATGAAAAAGGAAGCAAGCAGTGTGTGTTCAACACAATTCATTAGCGTCAAACAAAACCAAGCCAGCTTAAATCTTTCATATAATCTTTGCATGTCAAGAAGTTGACTGATGATTCCAACATATGTTCAAGTAACTTACTACATTAGGAAATGTCCTTGAGAAAATAAATAGCATATTTATAGAGCACCTGATCTTGTCCCTCAGGAATCTCTTGTATACCATCAATTGTTTTAAAGTGCAGAGACTATTGATATGTTGGCAAACACGAGTGCCTCTCTGCATCATTATGTCATGAGATAAATGGTCCTTTTTTTAAAATTGTGTTCATTAGGTTATATCCCATTTCTGCAATATCACAGCATTGGCCATTTGGTCTATCATGGATATGCTAGCTCTCTAAAATAGTTAACAGTCAGTCTCATATCCTGCCACCCCCAAATCCTTCTTAAAAGTTATTAAACAATATGGTGACACAGCGGCTTCGTTGTTAGCACTGCTACTTCACGGCACCAGGGACTTGGGTTAAATTCCACCCTTGGGTGACTGTATGAAGTTTGCACATTCTCCTTGTGTCTGCAGGGGTTTCCTCCAGATGCTCTGGTTTCCTCCCACAGTCCAAAGATGTGTAGGTTAGATGGGTTGGCCATGGGAAATGCAGGGCTACAGGGATGGTGAGTCTGGATGGGATGCTCTTCAGAGGGTCAGTGTGGAGTCAGTGGGCCAAATGATCTGTTTCCACACTGTAAGGAATTCTATTAATGTGCTTCACAAACCCTTTAGCAGTACATATCAGATCACAACTCACTGAGTCAAATAATGTTCTTTAATCTCCTAAATCTATGAAATCTATGAAGCTTGTCTAATGCCAATTATTTTGAATTGGTCTCTTTTTGTGACTAACCGTTCTATTTGTGGAAGCAGTCTCTTCGTTCCTCCTGCTGTATTCTATCAAATTCCTTCTTGATTTTGAAAACTTCCATTTCATTTGTTCCTAGCTGTCCCAGTCTAGGGAGGGCAATCCCGGATTCTCTGGAAGATTCTCTGGAAGATTCTCATCTAACTGAAGTGTAGTCAGTAATTTCTGCCCATTACCTTGAATAAATCTATAGCATCCAGTGAATCCCAGTTTAATATTACCTCATGGTTGAGGTAACTGATGGAAACCAGTTGAATTTCACTCACATTGTTTCTAACTTCAGCTGTGGCCTCTGCAATAGATCAATACCTCATTGTGCTTTCAAAATATCTACTTTTTTATATTGATGTTATGTCATTATGGTCTGAAATAACTCTTTAGAGGCTGGTAGACAATCATCAATCACCCTTTATTTACAAATGTGTAGCCTTTGACAACAGCACTGCCTCTCACTGAGTCAGGCATTCAGAAGCTTAATATCCCTGACAGTCATCTTTTTGTCAGCCAAGACTCCCTGATTGGACCAGATTAACAACCCTAATTCAATGAGGTCCACTTGGCTGACCGCATTACAATCACTACATGTGTCATATGCAAGTTAGAAGGTTTGCTTATTTCTCATTGAAACTATTCCATATCTTTGTCAATGTCTAATAGCATTGTTCTTGTCAGTATGATTCATTTATTCCAAAGGATTCTTTGGGATTCATCATGCTAGTCTAGCAATATTATCACTGGACTGTTAACCTAGAGACCCTCTGGGTACCTGGGTTTAAATCCTGCCACAGCAGACTGGAGAATTTGAATTCAATAAAAATCTGGCATTAAGAATCGATTGATGATCATGAATCCATTACTGAGTGTTGGGAAAAACCCATCTGGTTCACTAATTGTCCTTCAGGGAAAGAAACTGCCATCTTTAGCTGGTCTAGTCCACACATGACTCCACACCAACAGCAATGTGGTTGATGCTTAACTGCACTCTGGGCAATTAGGGGTGGGCAATAAATGCTGGCCCAGCCAGTGATGCCCACATCCTGTAAAGGAATAAAGAATTCTCGTTATTTTAAATTCTTTAATGGTTCCTTCATTCTGGTCAGGTCCATAAATTAATCCATTAGTAGACAGATTACACTGCCAGACAGAAGTGCAATGTCTACATCTTTTTCCAATTATTTTTTTCCTCTCCTGTTCAAATTAAAAGATTCATGTGGCATTCAGTGTGTTCCACGCCCCTACTACTCTCTGAGTAAAGAAACTACCTGCGACATCAGTCCTATACCTATCACCCCTCAATTTAAAGCTCTGTCCCCTCGTGCTAGCCATCTCCATCCAAGGAAAAAGGCTCTCACTGTCCACTCTAACTAACCCTCTGATTATCTTATATATCTTAATTAAGTCACCTCTCAACCTTCTTCCCTCTAATGTTAACAACTTCAAGTCCTTCAGCCTTTCCTCATAAGACCTTCCCTCCATACCAGGCAACATCCTGGTAAATATCCTCTGAACCCTCTTCAAAGCAGCCACATCCTTCTGTTAGTATGGTGACCAGAATGGTACACAATATGTCAAGCATGAGCTGAGTTTCTGGAATGATAGTCTCGCAGTAATATCACTAGGCCATCGCCTCCCCCTTAGATTATCCGTTTGGCATTCAGAACAACCCTGTAAGCAGAACCAGCAATGAGCATGCAGCAACTACTTAACATTTACTATTGTTTGTTTGTGGAATATTAAATCTTGATCCCTCCCCACATGGTTCTAGGTCCCAACATCCTCACATCTGGCCGAGAACACACATCCAGATCTCAGTAAAAGTTATCAATATTTTCGAATCAACCTGTTCAGTGATGTTATTAGATACCCTACAGTGTGGAAACAGGCCCTTCGGCCCAACAAGTCCACACCGACCCTCTGCAGAGCAACCCACCCAGACCCATTTCCCTCTGACTAAGGCACCTAACACTACGGGCAATTTAACATGGCCAATTTACCTGACCTGCACACCTTTGGACTGTGGGAGGAAACCGGAGCAAACCCCATGCAGACACAGGGAGAATGTATAAACTCCACACAGACAGGCACCCGAGGCTGGAATCAAACCTGGGTTCCTGGCGCTGTGAGGCAGCAATGCTAACGACTGACCCACCATGCCGCCCCAATACCTCTGGAGCAGGTAGGACTTCAATCTGGATCAGAGGTAAGGACATTACCATAGACCACAAGACCCTTTCAATGAAAGCTATAGTATTCAGTTGCATTCAGATATATGCAGGTAAAGAGCCGTAATTCAGTTTTCACTTAAGCACAGTACAAGTAAGGATGCAAGTGTCTGACTAGAAGGGCTTGGTTCAAGTCCCACCTGTTCCAAAGGTGTGAAAGAATCAGACCAGGCACAAAACATTAGCTCTGTTTCTCTCTGAGTTTCTCCAGCATTTTTTTTAAATTCAGGTTTCCAGCACCCAAGATATTTTGCTTTTATTCATGTGTCAAAGTATGTCTGCTCAGGTTAATTAAAAATATCTGGAGCACATTAATAAAGGGATATTTCTTTGCTGTGGTGAAGTGATTGAGTTAGAAGGCATGTGCGTGTACTGTTTCAGTCTATAAATAAATGTTAGACTGGATACATCCATAACTGGCTGGGCTCAGCATTTATTGCCCGTCCCTAGTTGCCCCTTGAGAAGGTGAGGGTGAGCTGCCTTCTTGAACTGCTGCAGTCCATGTTATGTGGGTAGACCCACAATTACCTTAAGGAGGGAATTCCAAGAATTTGACCCAGTGACAGTGAAGGTACAGCAATATAGTTCCAAGTTAGAATGGTGAGTGGCTTGGAGGGGAACTTGGAAGATATAGTGTTCCCATATCACTGCATTTTCCTTGCAAATGCAAGTGGTTGTAGGTTTGGAAGGTGCTGTCTGAGGATGGTTGGTGAAATTTTGCAGTGCAGCTTGTAGATAGTACACACTGCTGTGACTGAGCATCAGTGGTGGAGGGAGTGGATGCTTGTGGATGTGGTGCCAATCAGTGTGAGCTGCTTTGTCCCTGGATAGTACCTAGCTTCTTGAGTGTTGTTGGAGCTGCCCCCATCCAGGCAAGTGGGGAGTATTCCATCACACTCTTGACTTGTTGATGGTGGACAGCCTTTGAAAAAATTGGATAAACTGGTCCCTGTTCTGTCCTCCACCAACTAGCTTTCTGGAGTTGAACACTGGGAACCTTTACATCTCATTTCTATTTACTTTGTTTAACTGTCATCAAAGGCACATGCCTGGTCCAGCAACATAAAGATTCTTTGAGGCTGTTCCTGCACCACTACATGTAACTGTGTCAGTAGTACAGGACAAGACCTCTGTTTGCTCTTTGTATGTCAGAGTTTGAAGCAGAATTATGGCAAGGATGTGAAAATCCCTGGCCTACAATCAGTACTTTAGGGTTTGGTTAAGACAGGGTTAACAGTGAGAAGATAGAAAGAGAGAGAAAAAATATCACTAAGCGTACCTTGGTAGCTATCAACATTGGCTGATACCTCTCTGTTGGAGATGTTTTGTATGTGGAAGTGAAGTTTAATCTGTAATTTTTTTTTCCTTTTGGTATTTGGTGTCTCAGGGAGCTCATGCAGGGAACTCATTTCACATAAGATCTCTATCATGAATCTTTTAATTTAAAAAAAGATTTTCTCCTCCTTGTGCCTCACTTATTTAGGCCACTCTGCAAGATCTTTGTCCTGGTGCTGACTGCAATACACTGATGCCAGCAGTACAGAAATCATTCGAAATTAAAAGGGAAAGATCTCATGTGCAACAAGTTGCTTGCATCAGAGAAAGTGACAAGACTGGGGACTGTGTGCGTGAGCGTAATCTGGTTTGTGTGATTCAAGAAGCTGGGAGGCAGTGTGCTGTCATGAGCAGGAATTCAGGCTGCTTCTTTGCCAGTTAAAGCAGCAATTCAAGTCTCCTATCGCTGTGTCTTCAATAGCCTCAGAGTCCCATATGCAATCAAATAAGAGCTGCTTATCTGACTGGGTGATCTGACTGAATAAATTTAGACAAACAGAGCTATCAATTCAACCCATTTCAATCAAAGTGGCTGGAAAATGTGATAGGGATTCCCGCAAGGGACAAACATCAAGGTGCTAAAGACATTAAGGGTGGCATGGTGACTCAGTGGTTAGCACTGTTGGACTCACAGCACCAGAGACCCATGTTCAATTCCAGCCTTGGGTGAGCACCTGTATGTAATTTGTGCATTCTCACAGTTTCTGCCAGGTTTTCTCCCACAGTCCAAAGATGTGCAGGTTAAATGGATTAGCCATACTAAATTGACTGCTGAAATTGTGTTGCTGGAAAAGTCCAGCAGGTCAGGCACCATACAAGGAGCAGGAGAATCGACGTTTCGGGCATGAGCCCTTCTTCAGGAATGAGCCCTTCTCTGATGCAAGCATTCCTGAAGAAGGGCTCATGCCCGAAATATCGATTCTCCTGCTCCTTGGATGCTGCCTGACCTGCTGCGCTTTTCCAGCGACACATTTTCAGCTTTGATCTCCAGCATCTGCAGTCCTCACTTTCTCCATGCTAAATTGACTGTCGTGTTCAGGGATGTGTAGGTTAAGTGCATTAGCAATGGGAAAATATAGGGGTCCAGTGGGATACTCTTTGGAGGCCTAGTTGAGCTAAATGGCCTGTTTCCACACTGGAAGGATTCTATGGGAAACCACAGAACATAGATTGCTAGAAGCACAGTGCTCACAGAAAGCTATCTGGATTTTCCTGCTCCATCAGCAAAGCTTTATTGTTTAAAATAAAATGTCCTCAAACTACTCTCGGTTTTCTGACATAAAAGCAATTTATTTTAAAGAGCCCCTCCAGTATGGAAACAGGCCCTTCAGCCCAACACATCCACACCAACCCTCTGAAGAGTAACCCATCCAGACCCCTTCCCCTATATTTCCCTCTGACTAATGCACCTAACACTATGAGCAACTCAGCATGGCCATTTCACCTGACCTGCACAGGTTTGGACTGTGGAAGGAAACCCACACAGACATGAGGAGAATGTGCAAACTGCACACAGACAGTCGCCCAAGGCTGGAATTGAACCTGGGACCCTGGTGCTGTGAGCCACCATGCCACCCACACTGTTGAATTGGAATGTTAACTCTGTTTATCTCTCCCTCTCTGTGGATGTTACAGAGTTTTCAGCATTTTCTACGTTTATGCCTGATTTTCAAAGCTTTATTCCACTCTTCTTCAATTGGTAAAATTCATTCTGGGTTCACAGGGCTCTCTGAGCATTAAAAACATTGACAAATTTGAATGGAGTGACGGTCACGTAATGGTTTTGCAAATGAATTTCTGGCTTTAGAGGAAACACACCCTCTGTTAAGACCATTGCCTTTGTGAATTGTCTATGTTCCATATAAATTTAGCAGCTCAAAGCTGGACGTCTGTGAAGCAGAGTGGACCATCAGCAGTAGCAGAATTGTATTTAACTAAAACCTGTACTCTCATGGTCTGAAATACCCTTCCTGTTGCCAATATCAATAAGTCATGAGATCAACTTTGTTCAGTGAGGAGGGCAGGGGAGCCAGGAGAAGAACCAGGCTTACCTAAAGATGAGGTGCCAAGTTTAAAGGAGGTGATGGCCAAGCAGTAAGATCACACTGGATTGATAATCCAGAGATGCAGGTAACACTCGAGTCCAGGTTCAAATCCCGCCATAGTACATCTGAATCCAACAAAAATCTGGAATTAAGAATATAATGATGACCATGAATCCAAAGTCGACTGTCAGGAAAATCCCATCTGGCTCACTAATGTCCTTTAGGGAAGAAATCTGCCATTATTACCTGGTCTGGTCTAGATGTGACTTCAGACTCCCAGCACTGTGATTGACTCTTAGCTGCCCTCTGGAATGCGTAATAAATGCTGACCTTGCCAGCCACACCTTCATTCCATGAATATATTAGAAACTAATAGGTGAAGCCCAGGCACAGATCCACATTGTGCTAAAGTGAGGAACATGACGCAACACACAGAGTTCAGTGATCCCACCATTAGTCGATCAGAACCTCCCATCTATAGAATCCATCTCCCAGGGCCCGCTGTCAAGGAAAGGCCGCCACCATTCTCAAAGATCCATCCCACCCTGGCAATGTTTTTCTACAACCTCAACCATCAGGGAGAAGGTATAGAAGTCTGAACACATGCACCAGCTGGTTTCAGAACAGTTTCTACCCTAGTGTTGTTAGATTCCCAAATGGACCTTCAAACTCTCAGCATTTGCCTGTACCTGTGTTTTTGTTTTTGCCACTGTTTACTTATTATTTACTTAAATATGCTATTTAACTCTGTGATCGGCCTGTATTGCTCACAAGACAAAGCTTTTCACTGGGCCACGGTACATGGGACAATAAATTCAATTCAATTCAATTAAGATTTGAGCATGACAGTCTTGCCTGGGACACATAGCAGAAGATTCAGTGCTGCCCCTGGCCCGGGGCCAGTGGTACCCAACCCCAGCAAAGGGCAATTCCCCAGGATCTCAAACCCAGATACAATCCAGTCCCAGCATCCTGAATCCTGGCCCATCCAATCATGAATGATGGTGGCCAGTTCACCAACTAACAAGCTTAGCACAATGGTATAAAAGACAAAGTTGAAGCACTTTCAACCACCGTCAGCTGAAAGCACCAAGTGAGAGACCCATCTCACCACCACCAGAGGGCCACAAATGCCAGTCTTTGCAAAATTCAATTCACTTTGTAGATTATATCAAGGAATGGCTGAAGGCACTAGCTACAACCAAGGCCCTGACAACACTCCAGCAATAGTACTGAAGGCTTGTGCTTATTATGAACTGCTCTGCAGGCCAAACTCTTTCAGTACAATTCATACATCCATATCTACCCATGGAAGTATGTCCTGCTGCAAAAATGTGCAGGTCAGATGAATTGACCATGCTAAATTGCCCATAGTGTTAGGTGAAGGGGTAAATGTAGGGGAATGGGTCTGGGTGGGTTGCTCTTTGGAGGGTCGGTGTGGACTTGTTGGGCCGAAAGGCCTGTTTCCACACTGTAAGTAATCTAATCTAATCTAATCTAAAAATGCAGGACTTAGCCCATCTAATCAATTACTGCCCCATCACTCGACTCTCATTGTCAGCAAAGTGATGGAGGATGTCATCAACACTACCATCAAGCTGCCCTTCCTCTGCTCACTGATTGTCAGTTTGGGTTCCACCTGGGCCATATGGTTCCTAACCTAATTGGGGCATTCATTCAAAAAGTCTAAGATGTTAAATTTCAGAAGGTCAGTGCCATTGTGTCGACAAATGAAAACTGAGCTGGCTGTGACCAGGATTGTGCACTGTTTTTCTGCTGAACTTTCTCAGGACTAACACTATTCATTTATCAGATGTTTAATCAGTGATAATCCTTCCATCATTAGATCAGAAATGGGATGATTCTAATAGATCGTTCTAAATTTTAATCATTTGATTGTTTTATCCCACAATTGCACAGTTCCGTGACATATACCTTTGCTGTGAGCCAAATTTGACGGAAGTTTTTCTATTCTGTAATTACTTATGAGTTATCAGGACTGCGTGTTACACTTCCAAATGAAAGCCCTATTCCCTGCTCTCTATAACCCAACTGATTCTCTACACACCTAACATTGTTAATCTCAAACACAGCACGAACTGGCGTCTATTGATTGCTTCGCAGTTGTATAAAGAAGTGAATCATGAACAGTTCTCTTTGGAATAGAGAAGGTTGAGAGGTGACTGAATAGAGGTTTTCAAGATGAGAAGTTCTGCAAGACTAAATGGGAAAATGCTGGCCCCTCTGGCATATAAGTCAATAATTAGAGATCACAGCTTCAAAAACATTGCAAAAGATCGAGTGCCGAGGTGAAGAGAAATTATTTCACTCAGAATTTTTGGGGTTAGGAACATTCGACCTGAAAAGCAGCAGTGTAGGGATGTGGGGGTTTGATTCCATAAATTAATATAAAAGTGAGCTGGACAGGTACTTGAAGATGAGGAATTTACCAACTAATGACCAAACAGCTGGATTGCAAGACAGTACTCAAGACGAAAAGAATGGCTCCTTCTGTGCTATATGCTTCAAAGATGGTAGAGGAATAACAACAAATTATTCATGGTATAGTTATTAAACACTTTGGTACATAGGTGGAATTTAGTTTGAAAGATTCTTTCAGTCCTCCAGGGTATTCCTAAATATTCCAGTTGGCTGTGTGGAGAGCAGCGCAGAATGGGAAATATTGAAATTCCATTGATTTTGGTATCCATCTAAAGGGAAGTCAGAGTCAATAGATGTGGAAAACGCAACAGGTAAGACAGCATCTGAGGAGAGGGAAAGTCATTGTTTCAGCCTGAAGGCTCCTCAGATGCTGACTTTTCAATATCTGCTGACTCTGACTTCCAGCATCTACTGTGTCCCAAAGGGAAAGAGGAGATCGTTTCTAACAATTTCTATGCTAAAGACCTCTGACCTCTTTGGAACTGATGGATATCAAATAATTGTGTAGTGTCGATCCCTCTCCCACTACACAATTACAACAAGTCCAGACAAGGAAACCATGCATTGATTCTCACTCACCAATCCACAAAAGCATTGGCATCTCTTTGAAAACACATCGTAGACACCAGCCATGAAGAGAATCGCTCTGAACAAGCATTCCATTGCACAATGGCTCAAGGGACAATAATCAGAAGGCACAGGTTTTGGATTATGGGCAAAAGAGTCATTTTTTACTCAACAAGTGATCCAGAACTGGAATACATTGGCTGATGGGGTGTTGATATTCAGAGGTACTTGAAACAGAACATAACTGCAGGGCTAGGGGGAAATGTGGGGCAGAGTGATGAACCAGGTAGTTGTTCAAAAAAGACAGCATGAAATCTGAATGGAGTCCATGGTCTTCTTCTGTGCTTGATGATGATTGGATTTCAGTCCATAGGAACAGAAGGAGGCCATTCAGACCCTGGAGGCAGTTCTACCTTGCAATAGAATTATGGCTGGTCTGACATTCATCATATCCACCTTCCTGACCTTTCCCTGTAACCTTTGATTCCCCACCTGATCAAGATTCTCTCTGTCTCAACCTTAAAAACACACAAGGACTCTATCCCCACAGCTCTCTGTGTCAAGGAGTTCCAAAGACCCACAACTCTCTGAGAGAAGAAATTCCTCCTTATCTCAGTCCTAAATTTTATTTGTGACTTTAATCTAAGACAATGCCCTCAGGTCCTAGACTCCCCCATGAAGGGGAAGCATTCTCTCAGCATTGACCTTGTCAAGCCCCTTAACAATTCAATATGTTTCAATGAGATCATGCTTCATTCTTCAAATTCCAATGGAATCCCAACCTGTTTATCCTTTATCCTTAAGACAATCCTTCTGTAATGGAGATCATCCTCATTAAGCTTCTCTGAACTTATTACTGAGCCAACAATTTGTGATCCTTTTCTGAACTCAGTGCTGATCTTCTCTCTGTATGTTGGCGCACTGACTGAAGAGTCATCTGGTTAATTCTGAGGAGGTATGAGAGAAGGTGAGGGCTTTGGAGAAACACAGGATAAGCAGATGGACAACCATCATCCTTCCCAGAATAGCATGTTTTCACAGAACAATGCACTGGTGATCTCCAACTATTCACTGAAGACATTCTGAAGGAGAGTCATGTCAAACTTGAAACATCAACTCTGCTTTCTCTCTCCACAGATGCTGCCAAACCTGCTGACTTTCTCCAGCGTTTTCTGTTTTTGTTTCTGGTTTACAGCATCCACATTTATTTTTCACTATGGGGTTATCAATACTGGCCAAAGAGAAATTCTATTCCTAAGGATTTCTCAGTGACTTCAATCCAAGCCTCTGAAACATGGCAATGCACATTTGTATATCTCACAGCAATGCCACCTCCTCACTTTTATCATTTTCAGTAAAAGAATGAGATAGCAGATGTGGTTACATATACACTCTGATAAAGTCTGACTGGAAAGTCAGTGCTATTCTGTAAATGGGCATTTCTGCAGTGATAGTCTAAGCAGAGATTTTCACACACGCAAGTTCTTTATGTGCTTATATCATTGAGAAGACCGAGCTCTGAATCACTGATCTTTTTTTTTTATTTTACTATCATCTTGGCTTCTTTTTTGACTGCTAAGGCTATTTTTCTAAAGCTGCTGCCCATGTTTACCACTGGCATCAGCCCTCTCTGTAAGAAGTGGCTGTTGCTCAGTTTCACTGTCAGACTGATAGGGGGCGGTGGTGTGTCAAAACAAAAATCACAGTATGACATTGCTCCATCGTCAATGAGCTGTGGGCTTACCAGACTTTTGATAGCTTTGAAACAGGAGGTCCAAGCAATCCAGTGAACAAGCATGGCATCATCTGAAGGCATAGGTACTCTGTACCTAAAATGGCATCATTTGTTGGTGACATCGTTACAGTGTAACTAACCTTGTCAGTGATCAAACAGTATCTAGGCACCTTGTACCTAACATGGCACTGTGAGTGGGGACTTATAAAGTTTCCCCTTTGTGTTTTTGAGTGCATGCAACAACAAAGCTAATGCAAATTCAAATTCAAAATTCAAATTCAAAAGATATTATGTCGAGATAGACATGTAACATAATATAATGTAATTATAATAAAATATTATATCCACTGGATACCAGTATAATTTCAAGGTAGCAGTGGGACAGATTATGTGATTTGTGGACATTTGGATCCGTGTTGATAACTGTTGATCTTTAAACAGACCACCCCAGGCTTGAAATGGATTTTAATACCTTCTAATGGTCCCCACTCAGCCTGACTTACATTTACCATCTCAATAAAGTCCTTGATGTTCAGGGTTTTTATTTACAACTTCAACGGAAAGTGGTCATTGTTGGTGAGGGCATGATTTGTTGCCCATTCCTAATTGCCCTTGAACTGAGTGATTTGCGAGACCATTTGGAGGCAGTCTCATTGTTGTGGGTCTGAACTCACATGTAGGCCAGACCAGATAAGGACATCTGATTTCCTTCCCTAAATGTGTACCAGGCAGATTTTTAGCACAGTCAATTATTGAATCATGGTTACCATTACTGAAACTAGCTTTCATCTTCTGACTTTAAAAAAATTAATTAAAGTTATAGCATATCTTATGACTTATATCTTATGACTTTTATCTTATGACTTTTTAAAAAATTAATTAAAGTTATAGCAGTTGCTAAGAATCCTAAGCCCAGTGACATTACAACTCTACTGCTATTAGATGCTGCTGTGGACAGATTGCAATGCAGCCATGACATCTAATTGGACCTTTTTCCTGCAGGTATCCCAAATACTTCACACAATGTTGAACAGTACATAATAGTCATGGCTGAATGACAAATGTAATAACTTTGAAATAATTAGGAGGTTTCCCTGCACATTCAAAATCAGTCAACTATGCTGCACTATGTTTGCTGTTTTAACAAGTCACCTTGTAATATGTGATAGTTTCCCTATATCCAATACTATTGAATGGTGAGGCAGGCCAGAGGAGCTGACTAACTCACTCCTAAACCTATTTCTTATGGACTGGATTCAAACCTTACCTGCCCCGCAGATGTGTCTTTTCATATCCAAACCATTAAGTGGAAATAACTTGAACGAAATCGAAAATCATCCTTGCTACACCCTTTTCAAGAATTCCATTACAAACCAATCTGCTGTAAAGAGAGATTTTTTTCAGAAGCTACCCACTTAACCAGCCAGAATTCCACCATAGGCTAATTTCAAATAACATTCAAACATGACAAGCAGACATTCAACATCTACCATCTTGCCCAACTAATTCTCCTGAAGTTAACAACACTCAAGTTACATTCAAAATTGCCAGTCATAAGGCTGTGTGCATCATTCTCTTTGTTGTAATGCACTTGAGTACAAAGCTTTGTATAGTTATTCCAGTTTAATTCATTAAGGCAGGCATAACCTCCACTTTTCCAACAAACCATGGCATGGTAGCTATTATGAGTTTAAACAGTTGTGAGTTTAAGACCAATGACTTGTTTGTGTGCACTGTCATTGGACCATTCTAAATGTTCTTGAGGAGTCTGCCTGGTTTAATCTAAGCAAGGATAGCCACTTTCTGGTCTAACAAGAAGAATCTCTACAATGAATACAGTGTAGTTTATTTTATCCATACAATTATTTACAGGATGTAAGGATAGGCTCTTCATTGTTCCAGAGGTGGCTTGGAGCAGCCTTACGTCTGTCCTTCACAAGGTCCTATTTGCTCTCCAACCACTCATTCATGACAGCATTGGAGTGGGTGCACTTTATTGTGCTCACTCAAGCATTAACACTTTCAGATCCTTCCAGAACCATAGACCACAACAGTAGAAACTACAGCACAAAATCTAAGCTGCCAGTCCAGTGCTACTGAAGGAGTGCTGCAATGTCAGAGGTGCCAAAAAACACAGCTGCTCAGTTGGGTGGAAAGTTCCTGTGACAATATTTGAAGAAGGCTAGAGCCAATATATATGCTGCCTGATAAAAGTGGAATTGTACAAGTCGAGAGTGTGGTGCTGGAAAAGCACAGCCAGTCAGGCAGTATCTGAGGAGCAGAGAATCAATATTTCCCAATGAAGGGCTTTTGCCTAAAACATCGATTCTCCTGCTCCTCGGATGCTGCCTGACCTGCTGTGCTTTTCCAGCATCACACTCAACTCTAATCTCCAGAATCTGCAGTCCTCACTTTCACCTTATAGCTTATAAATCTACTCATCTTGGTTAACAACAGGCTGGAATCCTGAAAATTGTTAATGTTGTGTCTTATCTCCCAGTCAGTATACCTTTAAGTGGCATTTTCATGACATCATCACTGTAACATCGCACATATCTTGAAGGTATAAAGGTCTCAGACACTATCTTAACTCAGAGCACTTGGCGAGGTGAGGTAAGAGTGACAACCCCTGACAACAAGGCTGTATTTGACCGAGTATGGCATCAAGGCCCCCTAGCAAAACTGGAATCAATGGGTATCAGTCATCTCAGCTCCAGGACATCTCTGCAGGAGTTCCTCAGAGTATTGTCCTAGGCCAACCATCTTCAGCTGCTTCATTAATGACCTTCCCTCCATCATAAGATCAGAAATGAGGATGTTCGCCGATGATTGCACAATGTTCAGCCCCATTCACAACTCCTCAGATACTGAAGCAGTCCATGTTCAAAGGCAACAGGATCTGGAAAATATTCAGGTTTGGGCTAACAAATGGTAAGTAACATAGATGCCACACAAATGCCAGGCTATGACCATCATCAAAAGAGACAACCTTTGCTTGGCATTCAGTCATGCTACCATCACTGAATCCTCCACTATCAACATACTGGGGGATATCATTGACCAGAAACTCAACTGTACTTGCCATACAATCACTGGCAACAAAAACAGATCAGAGGCTAGGAATACTGAGGCAAGTAATTCACCTCCTGATTCCCTAAAGCCTGTCCACCATCTACAAGGCACAAGTCAGGAGTGTGATGGAATACTCCCCACTTGCCTGGATGGGTGCAGCCCCAACAACACTCAAGAAACTTGATAACCATTCAGGACAAAGCAGCCGCTTGATCGGCAGCACATCCACAAACATCCACTCCCTCCATCATCAATGCTCAGTAGCAGTGTGTACTGAAATCCTCCTCGGATCCTCAAACAGCACCTTCCAAACCCACAATCATTTCCATCTCGAAGGACAAGGGCAGCAGATACATTGGACACCACCCCATGCAAGTTGCCTTCCAAGCTACTCACCATCTTGATTTGGAAACATATCAGTTGTTCCTTCACTGTCAGTGGGTCAGAATCCTGGAATTCCCTCCCTAAGGGCATTGTGGGTCAACCTACAGCACATGGACTGCAACGGTTCAAGAAGGCAGCTCACCCCCATCTTCTCAAGGGGGGCAACTAGGGATGGGCAATAAATGCTGGACCCAGCCAGTGACACCCACATTCCATGAATGATTAATAAATATACTGTTAACCTCACACAGCATGGCGTCAGGTGATCAGAGGTTTTACAAACATCAATATCATATGTTGTGAAAAGACAGGATAGCATACATTGAAAGCTGAAATTGATGCAGGAGCTGGTGTGAGCATATTATTGATCTGCTTTCTGATAGGCATGTACCTTAGTAAGGGGCTGCCTATGGCACAATCTATGAAAGGCTATCTCACATGGTAAAACAACATACCAATTCCTTGCACACCCCATACATAAGCTCATCTTCCTTTCCCAATACCTTTAAGCTGGTGATACCAGTGCTCCAGCAGTGACAGGATCATTGCATGAACAGATCTCTGTGCAGTAACTCCACATGATTCAAACCACACCCACAGTGGAACACCACATGTGATACAATCGACATAGCCAACAAATAGCAAAGAGTTAAAATTTAAAAAACAGAACTAGATGGTGATATCTGATACACTGAACACATTATCCAGCCCACACAAAGACATGGATGTTCCTCTTGACCCACTCATAGGTACTTGAGATGATGAAGTTGAAGACATTCTAAAAGTGGTCAGAGTTTGTGTAAACAGTTGCATTAACAAATGCTGGAGATGAGCGACTATAGAAGTTGCAGTAATTAATTATCCAGGGACAATCTGACAGAATTACAAATGCTCCTGAGACCTTTCATTCATTTTGGCTGAAAAGACATCAAATTCCACAGCAGCATTTTGACACTGACATCCCCACAGTCCCATTTGAATAACGTGTTGCAATGACGATATTAGATTGGTCTTGTGTATTGGCTGAAGTTCATTCCTGAAGAAGGGCATGTGCCCGAAACGTCGAATCTTCTGTTCCCTGGATGCTGCCTGACCTGCTGTGCTGTTCCAGCAATAAAGTTTCAGCTTGTGTATTGGCTCCAGATTCAGTCCTGTTCACACAGAAAATTGGTTTTCCCATTTGGAATCACAAATTGCAAGTGAAATTGAAGAGGTTTTGTGCTGCCAACAGTACGTATCTACATCGCTTTCTTGGCAAATTGGATGCAGAATTGCCTGAATGGGTAGGAAGCAGGGGATGATGATTAAGGGGTGTTTTTGTGACTGGAAGCCTGCATTCATTGATCCAAAAATGTGCAGGTTAGATGGATTGAACATGCTAAATTGCCCAATGTGTCCAGGGATATGCAGGTTAAGTACGTTAGCCATGGTAAATGTGGGGCTATGGCGATAGGATGGAGGTCTGAGTGGAGTGCCCTTTGGAGGGTCAGTGTGGACCCAATGGGCTGAATGGCCTGCTTCCAGCCTCTAGGGATTCTATGTTTCTATAATTGTAGGTTTCACTGTGGTTACTCAGGGATCAGGGTTGGGTTCTTGCTGTTTATGGTTTATATAAATGATTTAGACTTAAATGTACATTAACCTATAATTCCAGGTTTTATCAATATGAACACATCAACTTGGAGGAGAAATTGACAACTCAGTCTCTCAATCCTGCTCTGCCATTCATTAAGAGCTAATCATGTTCTCAATTTCATGTTGCCACCTCCCCAATACTTTTGACTCCCTCAAAACTCTACCTACCTCTCCCTCCACCACTCCAACAATTCCACAGACTCACCAACATCACCTTCTCTATGTTTTAAATGGGAGATTCTTGACCTTTTAAATTGCACCCTTTACTTCCTGTCTCATCCACAAAGGAAAATATCCTTTCAACCTGGTAAGACCTCTCTTATTCCTGGTAAGACCCGTTATATCTTTCAATGGATTTTCATTTCTTTTCACTTGTTAAGGGGGTCAGTTGGCTGGACGGCTGGTTTCTAATGCAGAGTGACACCAACAATGTGGATTCAATTCCCACACCACGGGGTTTACACAAAGGACGCTGCTTCTCAACCTCTCCCCTTGCCTGAGGCATGGTGACCCTCAGATTAAACCAGCACCAATTGTCTCTCTGTCTCATGAGAGAGTAGCTCAGCGGTCTGGTAAGACTATGGTGACTTTGCTTTATTCTTTTAAACTCCAATGGAGAAAGCCTGACTCAGCAATCCTACAATAACTTTCACATCCCAGATATTCATTCACTAAGTGAATCATCTCTGAATTGGTTCTAGTGTATTTCTTCAACCCTTTTGTGAATCAAGTGACTAAAACTGTATGCAGTATTTCAGATTTTAGTCTCAAATGCCTATACAACTGTAACAAAATGTCCTCACTTTTATAGTCCATTCCATTTTTCTTGTTGTACCTGCGTACTGATCTCTTGTGATTGATACACAGAGATACCCAGATGCCTTTGAGTTGTGAATTTAAACCCCACAGTGAGGCTTAAATCTTTGTCATCAGACCTGGGCCGTGGGATTAGTCTTCCAGTGACATCACCATCTCAGCTGTGTTACTGAAGAGGTCAGTGTTCAGATGGAATGTGAAGACTTTTACTGAATTAGCTCTGGAGAAATCCCATTATAGTGTTGAAGGTGAATTGAGTATTTTCAGTGAAACATCTCCCTCGGCTACAGCTACAACAATAAAACAGTTAGGAAAAAAAAGAACTGAGGATGCTGTAAATCAGAAACAAATCAGAAAATGCTGGAAAAGCTCGCAGATCTGGCAGCAGCTGTGGAGAGAAATCAGAGTTAATGCTTCAGATCCAGTGACCTTTCTTCAGTGGAATTTATCTAGTTTCTGTCTCTTGAGATTCACTTCTTTGAACATGTTGTTAGTTGTCTCCCTAATCCCTTAACCAGCTCTTGCTGAAGTCCAGCGCAGTTTTAAGTTGTGATTTGAGATGTTTTCCCAAAGTGCGTTAGGTGCGTTAGGCCATTTTGTGATTGTATGAGATAGGCTAATTTCTCTTGTCTCAATATTTAAATCCTAGCTCAGTGACGGCAAGAATATGATCAAACTCCTGAACTGGTCCAAAGCCTGGACCCCACCCATGATCATTTTAAAGAATCAACCTCTGCCATTCACACAGCCAATAGCAAATCCCCACAGATGCCAGCAATCTGAAATAAAGACAAATGTGATGGAAATACTCAACAGGTTCGGTCAGTGGAGGCAGAGTTCATGGGAGGAAGCTTATGTTTTTTTTGGCTGCGTCAGTTTTGTCGAGTGTTTTGGAGGGTTTCCTGCCACAAGTCAAAGTGAAATTCTCACCATATCTTACTAGGCTCACTCATTTACCGCCTACCCATTGGTACGCCTCATTTATGAGCCTAACACCATCTTACCACATCCATTCCCAGAATAACTTGCTGCTCCATGACTATCGGCTGAAAGACTAGCACCCTGGCACCTGAGCCATCTTTGAGGCAACTCTGCACCAGGACAATCACCTACCATCCAGCATTACTCCTTACCAATACTATAACAACAAAGTCACACACTGCACCCCATAGCACAGAGCGGCATGGTCAACACTCCCTCACAGACACACTCACTCATGCTCACACACATACTCTCTCTCTCTCAACACACACACACATATACACACAACCAGATACAGACACAACACACACACACATATACACACAACCAGATACAGACACAACACACACACACATATACACACAACCAGATACAGACACAACACACACACACATATACACACAACCAGATACAGACACAACACACACACACATATACACACAACCAGATACAGACACAACACACACACACATATACACACAACCAGATACAGACACAACACACACACACATATACACACAACCAGATACAGACACAACACACACACACATATACACACAACCAGATACAGACACAACACACACACACATATACACACAACCAGATACAGACACACACACAGACACAACACACAAACACACAACCGGATACAGACACAGCACACACACAGACACACACAAACAGAGACACACATAGACACAGACATACACACATACTATCTCATTCTCAGTTTCACCATCAGGTCACACAGTTTACCTGTCCTTAGCTACACGCTGTCTAAACCCTGTGTCAGTCAGCACTACACTGTCCCCACAGGAGACCCACTGCTTGTTGTTATCCAGTCAGGGAACAGCACATACAGGCAAGTGATCAGACAATCATAAACATTATCTTTTATTTATAGACAACATAACCATCAGGGTCGATGACCATTCTATGGTCCATGGTGGTCTACTGCCCCTAGCTCCCATCAACTGATGTCAGACTCCTGTCTGGCTTGTAGCACAGAAAGGTCTTCCTCCTTCTCAATATCCTTGTCCTCTTCCACCTCAGGAAACTGTCCCCAGTTCCTCAGCATCTATAACATCACCTCACCACCTTATCCAATGGTGCAAAGCATGGCATTCTAGGATGTGGACATTCAGTTTGGATAGTACTAACCCATCCGTCAACCCCAGACCAGTCCATTCAGTGGAACTACATCTTTAGCAACCCCATGGGCCTCTGCCCAATGCCCCAGATTGAAGCCTAGGCAGCATTATATTCCTGCCTGAGAATACAGGGTGGGCCATTTCAGAGTGAGATGAGGAGAGATTTAGATTCCCTACAGTGTGGAAACAGGCCCTTCGGCCCAACCAGAAGAGTAACCCACCCAGACCCATTTCCCTCTGACTAATGCACCTAACACTATGGGCAATTTAGCATGGCCAATTCACCTGACCTGCACATCTTTGGATTGTGGGAGGAAACCAGAGCACCCGAAGGAAACCCACGCAGAGAATGTGCAAACTCCACACAGTCACCCGAGGCTGGAATCGAACCTGGGACCCTGGTGCTGTGAGACAGCAGTGCTAACCACTGTGCCATCGTGCCACCCCAGTGATTGGGGAGCCTGTGGAATTCTCTGCCACAGAATGCAGTTGAGGCCAAAATACTGAATGTTTTCAAGAAGGCGTTAGATATAAATTCTTAGAGCTAACAGGATCAAAGGGTATGGGGAGAAAGCAGAAGAAGGGTACAGATGACACAAAGGTAGGTGGAGGGGCAGGTTGTGTTGAGGAGGCTGCAGAAGGACTTGGAAAGGCCTGGAGAGTGGGCAAGGAAGTGGCAGATGGAAAACCATGTGGGAAAGTATGAGGTTTTGCACTTTGGTAGGAACAATGGAGAAGCAAACTACTTTGTAAATGGGGAAAGGTTTCAGAAATCTGAGGAGCAAAGGAAATTAGGGGTCTTAGTTCAAGATTGTATTAAAGTTAACACTAGGTTCAGTTGGCAGTTGGGAAGGAATATGCAATGTTAATGTTCAGTTCAAGAGGGCTAGAATACAAAAGCAGGAATATACTGCTGAGGCTGTATAAGGCTCTGTCAGATTGCATTTGGAATATTGTCAATAGTCTGGGCTCTGTACCTAAGGAAGGATTGCTGGCATTGGAGGGGGATCAGAGGAGATTTATAAGAATGATCCTGGGGGTGAAGGGCTTTTCAAATGTCAAGCAGTTGTGGATTCTGTGTCTGTACCCAATGGAATTGGGTATGGAGGGATACTTACAGTATACCAAGAGGTCTGGTAGAGTGGACATGGAAAAGATGTTTCCAGTAGGAGAGACTAGGAACAGAGGGCACAGCCACAGAATTAACTGAGATGAGGAGGAATTTCTTAAGCCAGTGGGTGGTGAATCATTGCCACAGAGGGATGTGGAGGCCAAGTCACTGAGTGTCTGTAAGACAGAGACAGGTAGGTTCTTGGTTGGTCAGGGGATCAAAGTTTACAGGGAAAAGTCAGGAAAATGGGGTTGAGAAACATACCAGCCATAATTAAAAGATGGCACCAACCCAAGGGGCTGATTGGCCTAATTCTGCTTCTAAATATTTTGGTCTTAGAAAAGGAACAACCTTTTCCAACCGAGGGTGATTTGTATGTGTGATAAACTGCCAGAGGAATTGGTAAAGATGGATACAGTTACAACATTTAAAAGTAATTTGGAGAGGTACATTTCAAGGGATGATTTCAAGGAATATCTGCCAGAAGCAGGCAAATGGGTTTAGTTTAGTTTTGGAAACTAGATTGACATGGACGAGTTGTACTGAAGGTTAGTTTCCGTGCTGTGTGATTCTGTGACTGTATGACTCTACTGAGTTGGATAATAACCCGCAATCATATTGAACAGCAGAGCAACAGAATGGCCTTCCCCGCTCTTATTTTCAATGTTTCAATGTATTTGCACTCTTGTGCTTAACTACTCAAAACAATCCACCAATATTTAAAGTTTGGAGTTTTAGTGACTGTGAGATGGTTGCCTGTGTAAACCTAGCTGCTGACCACTCCTCCACCCATCAGTTTCAAACTTTAGATTTCATAAATTGGCCTTGAAATTGAACTGATTGTGACTTTAATTTGGAACAATATTCTAGATTTGCCATTTATTATTTACTAATAGCGACAACTACAGCACTTTCCAAACCTGCCACATCTTTCCAGGTCAATCAGAAGGGGCGATACATGTCTAACAACACTCACATCTCATGAATGAATAAAAACACTGTCATTTCTATATCATCTATACTTCACAATAATCCAATACCTATACAAGGTCACAGCTCAGTGGTTTTTCTGTGTGAAATTGCTCTGTACAAAATGGTTGCCATATTTTGAGACTTGACAACAGTTTGCATTTCAAAGTAAGTCAGTGTCTGTGAAGTTCTGTAGGACATTTCCAACAAATACGATAAGGTGTTAAATAAATAAGTCTCTCTTTCAATTTCACGGTTAGTTATTCATGAGGTAAGTTCAAAGATGATGTTATTTCTCTCTCCCCCACCGTGTGTAATGCACTACCCTGTGCTACGTTCCATCTGTCAGTTCTGGCCACTTCCATGCTCCAGTCACTTTGTAAATTCCAAACTGCCTCATCAGAGTCATTTCCCCCCCACCTCTCAATTTGGCAGCATGTGAAAATGTGACCATGTGAATTAAGATTCTGCATCTTAGGCATCAGTTGGCACAGCACAGGAATTAATGGGTGAAAAATAATTAACATTCAATTAGTTTGCCTTCTACCATGCTGCCCTTTGCATGACACATTGATAATTGTGGAGCTGACTAATCATCTGATCATAATAATCAATCTCTGTCTTTCAATTCATCAACAGCACTCCCTGACCCGAGGCGAAGACATTCTCAGTGATGGACAGCCATGGGAACACCCTTGGTCTAAATTCGCCTGTTCCTTCCTAGGGTTACTACAATCACCATATGTCGTAGTTTCAATTATTCATAAACTGCGTCCTCAAAGGTTCTTTTCTGGAGGAAATCTATCCATTTTTCATCTGAAAGAATCAACAATCCATTTTGCACATTGGAGTCTGCAAACTAGATTGACCATCCCTCACTGAAATAATAACCCTGGTAGACATATTAGGGAGACTGGGAGGAGATGGAGGTGGGGTAGGGCGGTGAAGTGGGCAGTGAGAGGAGGGATGGACATTGGATCATTGGTGTAAGGGGTTGGGGGGTGGGCAGTGGTGGTGATTGAGCAACATTTCCCTTCATAGTTGCCAAATCTAAAGGCAGGCCCAGATTTTGTTCCCTGCCACTGTCCCAGGATTGAGTGGTGTAGAAAGACAGCACTAGTCTATGACTGAGAAGTGGGGAGGAAGAAGGGGAGGGAAGCAGACATTTTCGGCCAGAGTAGGGTGTGAGGGAGGGAGTTGGAGAGGTTGACAGTTAGGCATCCAAGATTATCTGAACAAAATATTCCCAGCCCGTGTCATTCGGATAATCGAATGTTCAGATAATTGAATGTTTGGATAACACAGTTTAGCCATGCATCGGGCCTGTGCCCGAAACGTCGAATCTCCTGTTCCCTGGATGCTGCCTGACCTGCTGTGCTGTTCCAGCAATAAAGTTTCAACTTTGATCTCCAGCATCTGCAGACCTCACTTTCTCCTCGGTACATTGCGATCTTGTTCAGATAATCTGAAATTCAGATAATCGAATGCTGGAAAATTGAGGTTTCTCTGTGGTCCCAAGAGGTAGGTCAGAGATTAGAACATCCAGGAGAGCTGCTTGGGTGGTGCAAATGCAGACTGTTTATGTACAGTATGCAATTCTTTTAGAATTCTCAAATCCACTGCTATCCCATGTTTGAGTCTTCTCTTTCTCAATGAGAGTGTGTGGACAACTTCCATATCTGCTTCTCATTATCCAATCCTGCTCCCATTCTGGTTACACTGCACTGTTTCTTTCCTATATTCAACATTTAGCAGCATTAATTACTTTATCTGACGCTTTTTCATCTCAAACTCTTAATTTGTGCTCATGCATTCAATGCTCGCATTCACATTAAATAGTGAGCCATTTGTCACATTGCTTTAACGACCTGGATTATGTCCCTTTATCAATCTTCCTTCCTGCAAGTTAAAGCACAGCCAAGGTCTGCAAGTCGCTTTTCAGCATGGTGCTGAACCCTGAACCTTTTCCCATGCATCATCATCCTTCTGATGGGAATGAAGCCAAACCCCACAGTTTCTAGCCTCAGCACTGACCTACACAAGGTGAATGTAGAAGCAAATTTCTGCAGATGCTGGAATCTGTACTGAAAACAACAAATGCTGGAGATCACAGTGGGTCAGGCAGCATCAATGGAGAGAGAGCAAGCTAACATTTTGAGTGTCTCCACGGACGCTGCCTGACCCAAGGTGACCATAACTTGCCTTAAGGCATCACAAGAACTGACTCAGCAGAGTTGCCAAGTTGAACATTCGAGTGAGCATGGAATGAAGCAGTACCTTCACCAAGAACATAAAAGCCCCACGTGTGCCAAACTGGGACAATAAATGTTGAGCTGAAACAGTGTCCAGCATCTGCAGTCCTCACATCTCCACAATAAATGTTGAGAAGATTTGTAGCTCAGGTTGAGGTTCTGGATGTAGTTTGCTTGCTGAGCTGGAAGGTTCATTTTCAGACGTTTCATCACATATTAGGTAATATCTTCAGTTAGCCTCCAGATAAAGCACTGGTGGTATAGCCCACTTTCTATTTATATGTTTGAGTTTCCTTGGGTTGATGATGTCATTTTCTGTGGTGACATAATTTCATATGGTGATGTCATTTCCTGTTCTTTTTCTCAGGGGGTGGTAAATGGGATCCAAGTCAATGTGTTTGTTGATCAAGTTCCGGTAAGAATTCTCGTGCATGTCTCTGTTTGTCTTGTTCCAGGATGGATGTGTTGTCCCAGTTGAAGTCCTAGGACAAGGCAAATAGAGACACACACAAGAATTACTAGAAGCATGGCATTCTAACCAGAACTCTATCAATAAACACATTGACTTGGATCCCATTTACCACACATTGAGAAAAAGAACAGGAAATGACATCATCATAGGAAATGGTGTCACTGCAGGAAATGACATCACCAACCCAAGGAAAGACAAAAATATAAATAGAAAGCGGGCTACACCACCAGTGCTTCAACCAGAGGCTCACTGATTATGTTGCCTAGTATGGTAACAAAATGTCTGAAAATAAACCTTCCAGCTCAGCGAGCAAACTTACATCCTGGGATAGTAAATGTTCTGCAGCTGACATTTTTGAGTGAGGAAATTGCCAAAATGAATCACCTCTCAAGTAGAATTTCTACATTGAATACAGCAGGACCTTGCAGTCCACAGGATTACCGTCTGTCCATTGTCTGCACTGTGGAATGATGGGCGCAGACTCAGAAAGTGATAACATCTGTGAGGATTGACATGATTTTGTATTTCTTACAAAAGTAAGAATCAGTTGGACTTTTCTCACTATCCCACGCGATAGAAAAGGAAATGTCACAAGTGATCCTTTGGTACTGACCTCTGATATGAAACCTATCGGTGTAGTGGACGTAGGAACATAGGAACAAGAGTAGGCCATTCAGCCCCTCCACCTGTTCCACCATTCACTGAGATCATGGCTGGTCTGTGGCCTAACTCCATATAACTTTATACCTTTGGCCCATATCCCTTAATACCATTGCTTAACAAAACTTTACCTCTCTCAGATTTAAAATTAACAACTGATCCAGCCTCCACTGCTGTTTGTGGAAGAGAGTTCCAAACCTCTCTCACCCTGTGTGTGTTGAAGTGCTTCCTAACATCTCTCCTGAACGGTCTGGCCCTAATTCTCAGACAATGACCCCTGGTTCAAGAATCCCCAACCAGTGGGAATAGTTTATCTTCATCGATCCTGTCTTTTCCTGTTCGTATCTTGAAGACTTCAATCAGATCATCCCTTAAACTTCTGAACTCTAGAGATTTAAAGGGGACCTAAGGGCAACCTTTTCACTCTCTGTGTGAAAAGGTTGCCCTTAGGTCCCCTTTAAATCTTTCCCCTCTCACCTTAAACCTATGCCATCTAGTTTTGGACTCCCCCATCCCAGGGAAAAGCCTTACATATTCACCTTATCCATGCCCCTCATGATTTTATAAACCTCTATAAGGTCACCCCTCAACCTCTGATGCTCCAGGGAAATCAGTCCCAGCCTATTCAGCCTCACCCTATAGCTCAAACCCTCCAACCTTGGCAACATCTTTGTAAATCTTTTCTGAACCCTTTCGAGTTTCACAACATCCTTCCTACAGCAGGAATATCAGATCACCTTAAACCTATGCCATCTAGTTTTGGACTCCCCCATCCCAGGGAAAAGCCTTATATATTCACCTTATCCTTGCCCCTCATGATTTTATAAACCTCTATAAGGTCACCCCTCAACCTCTGATGCTCCAGGGAAATCAGTCCCAGCCTATTCAGCCTCACCCTATAGCTCAAACCCTCCAACCCTGGCAACATCTTTGTAAATCTTTTCTGAACCCTTTCGAGTTTCACAACATCCTTCCTACAGCAGGAATATCAGAATCGCACACAATATTCTAAAAGTGGCGGAACCAATGTTATTTACAGCCGCAACATGACCTCCCAACTCCTGTACTCAATGCACTGACCAATAAAGGCAAGCATACCAAACACCTTCCTCATTATTCTATCTACCTACAACTCCACTTGTTTAATGTGAGTAGAACCAGACATAATGGTTGTTGTCCATCTGGCCTCAGCAATACCCTGTACTAGATAAATGAAGAGCATCCATAGTCCTTAACTGAATGGTCAGCCTGTTGTCTACACACGAAGGGGCTGGTTCAGGGGAGCTCACCATCTAGTACAGTTTCCCACACAGCAGGGGGTGTATGAACACCTTTGACTCTGACCTTTGATGTGAACAATTTCCTGCTATCTGGTCCCTCATCCTTCACTGATACATCACATCAGCTCTGGGGAGTGTGGCTGCAGTTACCTAATCATAGACCCAGGGCTGCAAAGTGAATCAGGGTTATATAGCTGTTGTAGATTCAGGGGAGATGCACTATCAAAGTGTCACAAAGCTGGTTTCCTTTTTCTAAACGCTGTTCCTTTTCTCAAGGAAACCATGTCCTTGTTTTTTTTTTCAGAGGGGTAATAAACCATTCTCGGTACCAATTAGTTTGGTTTGGTACAGAGATAAAGTGTATTGAAGAGGTTTTTTTGTTTATATGTAAACAGATGAGACTTCAGGCCAAAGTGGTCATGTTTAGAAGTGACCTGTGGAATAAAAGGGGAGGGATCAGCTCTCTAGCTGAACAGTATAGTTCAGTCAAGAACTAGTTGGGAGTTCAACAATGAATTTTTTTGCAAACAAAAACTCTCTCTGCCCTTCTAACTTCAACCTGTCAGCATCTATTCCATTCATTTATACTGGTTTCTAAAGATGCTTGCTTATTGGGACTGTTGTGTATATTTGGAACAGAATAATTAAGTCTAGTTTGGACAGACTGAGTTCTGTAGGGATTCTTTATTCTGTTCTTTGTGTTTCATTGTGTAATTTTGTGAAGAAGTTTCTGTCTGTTTTAAAACCTAGTAGTCAATCTAGCTAGCCTACTGTGGGTAATTTTCACCATACACTTACCGAAACACATGGCAAAGTTATGGTCTGGTTTGCCTGACAGTCTAATCTGTGTGGAAGGATCTCCAACAGGACTCTAGGCTGTGAAAGGTTAAATACATTGGACCAAGATCACAGTGAAGTGAGGGACAGCACTGGGAAGCAAGGAAGGCTGATTTCATCTTTTGATTTGAAGGGTTTTGCCCCTCACTCACTGTTTATGGATTAAATGATGCAATCTATTCTTCACTCCAACATGGTCAGACATAATTTGTGTCAGATATTGCAATACAATTTCTTAAACTCACAGGAGCCCCCTTAGCGTTTATTGGTCTTCGAGGGAGTCTAAAATTCTATTTTATCTCCACGGACAATCATGAGCAAAATGTGTCCCCTCAGGTCATGTGCAATATGATCGCAGTTCCTTCTCTCAGACAGAGCTCAGCATGGAGCTCAATATAACTAACAGCAGGTGCACACTTTTTCAGCTGATAGTTCATACTTCCTAATAGGAAGCTCTTAGCCAGCTACGTGCACATTGTTGGAAAGCACTGGGAGGAGGGATGTCATAAACGTCAGTTCTCCATAGTTAATGTTCCCTGCTACTCACAGAACTCAGTGCACATTCAGTCAAAATAAAATCCATACCAGCAAGTGAAAATGTGCTTGATCATTTGACATTAATTCAATCTCAACTCTGTCAGTGTTAGATTGACCTTTTAATTATAAAAAGCATTGCAGGGATTTCAGAAAGCAAAAGACAGGAACACATTATTATTTCCTGATGATATTGCTTTCTTAATGGACATGTCTCCAGTTCTTTCCGCCCATAGCTTCAGAGGTAGAAATATGAACTGTGCTACCTGAGAGGGTGGTGTAGGCAAAAGTGAGGACTGCAGATGCTGGAGATTAGAGTTGAGAGTGTGGTGCTGGAAAAGCACAATAGCATCCGAGGAGCAGGAAAATCCACGTTTCGGGCCGGACCTCTTCATCAGGAATGAGGCTGGGAGTCTCAGGGGTGGAGAGATCAATGGGGGGACGGGGGGATGGTGCTGAGCTGGAAGGTTGGAACTGGGATAAGGTGGGATGAGGGAAAATGAGGAAACTGGTGAAGTCCACATTGATGCCCTGGAGTTGAAGGGTGCCGAGGCGGAAGATGAGACGTTCTTCCTCCAGGCGTCGGGTGGTAAGGGTGGTGTAGACAGGTAAAATTGAAGGAGCATCTGGATGGGCACTTGTGATGCTAGGAATATGATAGAATATGGACCAAGTGCAGGTAATCCATCAGCCTCATTCCTGAAGAAGGGCTCATGCCCGAAACGTCGATTCTCCTGCTCCTTGGATGCTGCCTGGCCTGCTGCGCTTTTCCAGCAACACATTTTCAGCTCTGATCTCCAGCATCTGCAGTCCTCACTTTCTCCTAAAATATGATTGCTTCAGCAACATTTTAAGTGCTTTTTTATTGTGTGATTTTGATAAAGTGTGGGGGCACACAAGAACGTGACCTTCGCATTATAAAAGAACTGTCTGTATTTCAGAGCTTTCAGAGCACAGCCCCTTGGTCAGGGGCACTGCATCAGCCTCTGATGAAGAGGTGGTCCAGATTTAAACATTAGCTTGCTCTCACTCCATGGATGCTGCCTGATCCTCTGTCATCTCGAGAAGTTTTGTTTCCAATAAGTTCAACTTTAACTCATTTCACTTTACCTTATTTTAACTTAACCCACATTTATCCCTCACTCTAGTTCTATAAGTTTGACTTGAATCAAAATCTATCCCACCTTTGTTCACAGTATAGATCTTGTTTCATGATTCTTTATTTTCTGTGAAGATAGCTTCAGGGCACATACTACTGAAACTTTGGTCTCAAATGCTCCCTCCTGTAAAATCCTTTGTGCTGGTAACTTTTATCACAAATTGTGATTATTCTTCTAGAAACTTATCTGGCACTGATTGATCCCACTGTTCTATTCCAGGCAATGGAGTTCACTGATAAATAACTCCCAAAAATGCCAAACATAAGGCAATATGGTGCCAATTTGTCTAGGGACAATCATAAAACTTGCCTTAATTGGTCATTATAGGAAAGTACAGGTTCTGGCTGCAGTTCTAATCAAGATCAGAGTTTAAACTAGCTTGACCAAAATACCCAGCATGCTTGATTATAACTCTTAACCAGTCTTGGTGTCATTTCTCTTTCTGCCCATCTGAACACATGTGTAAAAGCAGGAGGTCTCTGCTCTCTGTGCTGGTGACTAGATTCTCTGGTACAACACAACTTGAAAGTGGTGTTCACAGTCTTTCACTAGAACTTTGGGATAAGTTGTCTTTCTAGGCTGTCATCTAATCTTAGTGATTCGTCTGATTTATGCTGGATGTGCTTGCTCCATGGTGGGCCATGGGTTGAAATATGTGAATGCAGTGTCTCTGAGAGGACTCCTACACTCAGAACATGCCCCTCACCCCTCCTTACTTTGCAAAATACATACAAAGTGTACTTATCAGTGGGTTTCATAATGAACAAAAGATGATTAATGGTGAATTAGGAGATCTATAAAACAAAGGAACATCACAATATTTCATTCTGAAGACACAATTTTTACCAGAAAGTTATGTCAACTGTCATTTTGAAATTGCTGTTCTGACGGATATAATTTAATGACAAATACGAGCTTATTAATAATTGACAGCAGTGTATAAACATGAGCATATATCTCATTGTAAACTAGAGATTTAGTTATGGTATATGATATTAGTTTGACAAGTCTGAGACAAAGTTTGATTAAAAGAATCAATCGTTAATAGTTGCTTGGGAATAATGATCTATAATGGTTTATTAAAATGATGACTAGTAATGATTAATAATTATTTATTTAAATGATTAATAATGATTGACAATGATTATTAATGATTTATTAAATAATGATTAATAATGGTTTATAATTATTTATTAAAATGGTGATTAATGATTAGTAATAATTTATAATGATTAATACTGATTTGTTAAAGTAATGATTTATAGTGATTTATTAAAATGATGATTAATAATGATTTATTAAAATGATGGTTAATAATGATTAATTATGATTTATAATGATTAACAATGACTTATTAAAATGATAGTTAATATGCTTTATTAAAATGATGATTAATAATTATGCACAATGATTTATTAAAATGATGATTAATGATTAATTATGATTTAAAAGGATTAATGATTTATTAAAATAATGATTAATAATGATTAAAACGATTTTTCCTAATGATTCATAATGATTTATTAAAACCACTTTGGCTCATTGAAACTGAAATCCCCTTTAAAAAGCAGTACGAGGCCATTCAATTCCACATTTGTACCTGTCAGAATCGTGAGACTGCTTTCTAACGCCAGTCAACTGTTGGTTATCAATTATATTTCAGAATCTGGGGATGTATGAGTTCCTGTTCTGTTGCCTTTGATCATTTTTATCCTATTTACTTATTATTAATCATTACTTTAACAAATCAGTATTAATCATTATAAATTATTATTAATCATTATTAATACTATTATTAAAGAATTTCATTAAACTGTGTAGTTGATTATTCTTAGCTCTTGTGAAAACGTTTCTTGATTTTTGAATCTGTCCACCTGTGGAGGTACAATAGAAATGTGCATTCTTAATCTGTAAAGCACGTGATGCAAGATCTGTTGATTATTTAGTGGACGATTCAACCCCCTGTTCCCAGATTCAATTATAATCATAGAATGGTTATAGCACAGCAAGAGGTCATTCAGCCCACTGTATCTGGGCCAACTCTCTGCAAGAGTGATTCAGCTAGTCCCTCTCCCCTACCTTTCCACTTTAGCCCTGAAAAATTTTCTCATCTGATAGTTTTCCGATTTCCGTTTGAACACCATGATTGAATCTGCCACCACACGTTTTCATGCAGAGCATTGCACGTTATAACTACTCACTGTGGGAAAAAGTTCTTCTCATGACATCTCTGCTTCTTTCGCCAATTACCTTCAATCAGTGGCTGATTTTTGCGCTCTCTGCCAATGAGAATACTATACTCTATGCAAACTCCTCAGGACTTTGAAATCGAACCACAAATCTCCTCTTAACTTTCTATTTTCTAGTCAGATTAAACAAATTTCATGTATCTGAGGGCCTTCATTTCTGGAACCATTCTTATGAATCACTTCTGCACTCCCTCAAATGCCTCACATCCTTCCAAACGTAGTGCCCAAAATGTACATAATTACATTGTGGGAGATCTATATTTTATTATTCCTCCTCACATCCTTCATAATCTTAAAAATCTATTAACCACAGTCTTGACATTACACAATGCATTTTTCATGATGTTTCATCTCCCTTTTGATGATCTCCAAGCACGTATGCCGAGTCAGTTGGCTGGACGGCTGATTTGCGATACAGAGTGACACCAAGAGTGTGGGTTTAATTCCCATACCAGCTGAGGTTACCATGAAAATCCCACTTTCTCAACATCATCCCTTGTCTTGAGACATGGTGACCTTTAAGTTAAACCACCACCAGTTATCTCTCTCTGATGAGAGAGTGGGATAAAGGCAACAGTACTTTACAAGAGTTACCCAGTTAAAAAGTGTATGCATTTGCTAGGCAAAAGAATGACCAAACCTTAAATTTGAGCAAACCTAATTGAGCGTGATTTAGATTGTAATTGACGCTAAAGTGAAATCTGAAGCTTAAAATTCTGTCATTGCAAATTTTAAGCTTCAGATTTATTTTTAAGGAGCGCATTGGAAAATCAGCCTCATTAGAACTAACTCAACTGATCCTCATTGGCAGAATGAGATAGGGCCTTTGATTTGGGAGCACAAATAAGTAGGCAACTTAGTGCAACACAGCACTTGAGTGCAACTTACAACAGAGTGCCAGAGTTGAAGCATCCACAGAAGTACAACTTATAATAGTTCTCAAGGAGTTCTCAAAGGGTTCAGCAGAGGATGAAGAGAGATGTCCGGTTATTTTTGCCTAAATGCAGCAGCTGATTATTCATATTTCTAATCTACACCTTGAATCTACAAGGAACTTCCGGGTTGTGAATGGATTTGTATGCAAGTTGCATCACAACACAGGAGAATACAAAGGAGCCAATCTTAAGGATAACAAAACCTTTGTATGTCAGGTCTTTAAAATCACACTCTTGTCTGAGAGCATGTTCATTAGTCAAAGCATTCACACATTGGACATTCATAAAGTGCAGACCCTTGTAAGGTCTTTAGTTTGTGTTTAGGTTTCTAGTCTGCTTTTTAAAATTTTTTTCTTAAAGCTTGTTAGGTGTAAAATTAATATTAACACAATACAAAAAGGAAAATACAATAAATTGTTGAGGGTGGGAACATATTACATATAAAAAGCAGTGACATTAGGGTGAGCTAATTAATAACAAATCATATCCAGTGGAGATGTCAGGTTGGGTGACGTGTTGCAGCTGCAGACTGTGGGCGCATCTGGGCACCCAAGTGTCATCCATGTTTAATGGGTATAAGGGAAGGTAAAGGGAATGTTGGTCGTTATTTCGAAAGGAACAGAGTATGAAAGGAAGGAGGTTTAGCTGAAACTATCTAAGACAGTAGTCAGAGCATGGCCAGAATACTGTGAACAGTTTTTGGCCCGTTATCCAAAGAAAGATATACTAGCATTGGAGGGAGTGCAGAGAAGGTTTGTGAGGCTGACATTAGGCTGATTTCTTATAAGGCGTGCTTGTGTAAGTTGGGCTTGTTCTCATTGGCATTTAGAAGAATGAGAGGTCACCTTATTGAAATTTAGAAGATACCTGGGGGACTTGACAGGGGAGATGTGGAAAGGCTTGTTTCCTTTTGTGAGAGAGTCTAGGACTGGAGGGAATCATCTCAGCATACGGGGTCAGCCATTTAAGACAGAGATGAGAAGGAATTTCTTCTCAGAGAGCAGTGAATCTTTGGAATTCTTCACTGCAGAGGACTGTTGAGGCTGGTCATTAAGTGGACTCAAGGCTGAGATGGACAGGTTTTTTAAGCAGTGAGAGAATCGGGTGTTGGGGGAAAAGGTAAGAATGTAGAGTTGAGAATTATCAGATCAACCATGGTCTCATCGAAAAGCAGAGCAAACACGATGGGCTGAATGGCCTACTACTCCTCCTATATCTTATTGTCTCCTGGACCAACATGGAATTACATTCTGTCAAAGCAAAATGCCAATGTGTTGCAAAATTAAAGAATTGCTTCAGATTTTGACTGAAATCCCTCTGAGACGCAATGTGAAACTGTCAGTATTTCCATCAGAGTGGGGTTTAAACCCACAACCTTTTGACTCAGATCAACTGAGCCATGACTATCAGCTGTGTCATTCAGACTTTTCAGAACGCAGACTCCTTCAGTGTTAGCTCATGATTACTTATTACATAAACTTCACATTTTCTTGCCAGTTTAACAAAGGAATTAAGTGTTAGTGACTTTATTAAAAGAGTAGACCTAATAAATTCATGTTGACTGTTTGTCCATTAGTGTTTGAAGAATTGAACGCACCTTCATGCATTCTTGCAATGTGACTTTAAAAACAAAATCTGGATATATTGCTGGTAGTTTCAGGGACAGGGTTCAAGCCTGGATGACTTGCCTGCTCACATCAACATGACTAGTAAGGTTGAATGACTGCCAGCTTTTGGATATGTGAGTCGGTGATAGTGAATAAATGTGGAGATCAAGACAGAGAGAGAGAACCGTGCTATCAAAGGGAGATTACAGGACAACCAAATCTGCCAGGTCAAAACAAACTCAGGATTCTCCAAGACTTGCTTGTCTGCACACACGGTGCTTTGCTCTTTGTCAAATGGAAGATAATATGCTCCCAATCTCCCAGACCAGATGGTCACCTTCAAGGTCAACTTCATGAGAGAATCTTTTTGTAGTTTCAGAGTGCTCAGTGTACACACTACCACAACATGGGCTGGCAGTCTTGTTATCTGTCACCTGCAGCTATTTACATTTTACTGGGTACTTTCAAGTGCTAACAACTTTTTACACAGTTCAATACCTTGGATATAAAGATCCCCTTTAAACAGTTGGTTTGAGAAAGCCCAAGGAATAGGAGGGCGACTAATGAGCAACGAAGTGACAAAGGGTGACTCGACTCAAGGGAGTAGAGTAGCATATATTTTCATTGGTAATGTGATGTCTTCTTTACTATCCCTTACAAAAGACTGCCTAAGCATCACTTGGAAACTTCTGGGTGGATTTTGCGCTGAGTTGGTGCTCAATGATAAGCATGTGGCCAAACTGATGAAATTTCAGACCGAATCAGCACACACAGCCTGGTGACACTTCCATGCGGGTGAACAGATTAACGTTGAGCTGCCTGATTTGCCAGCTGTGGCTGCTAGCGATTACCAAAACCATTGGCTGTAACTGGGCCCCCAGGGAAACTGCTCCTCCTTCAGTTCCACAGGAATAGTTTGAAAGCTGTTTGAAGCTACCTGGACTTAGCACTGAAATGTTAAGACCTGGCACATAGCCTGCTCATTGGTGATTCATTTCAGCAAAAGGCTTCTCCACATCTTTCTAGAACAAAATACATAGAATAGTACAGCACAACCCTTCAGCTCACCATGTTTGTGCCAACGCTAATCCCACCTGCCTGCACATGATCCATCTTCCTCTATTTCCTGCCTCTCGATGTGCCTCTTAAACATTGCAATTGTATCTGCTTCTCCCACATTCCCTGGCATCACATTCCAGGCACCCATCATCCTCTATGTAAAAAAACTTAGTTCATACACCTCCTTTAAACATCCCCCCTCTCATCTGAAACCTACTCACTCTGGTATTTGACATTTCCAACCTGGGTTAAAGAGTCCAACTATCCACCCTCTCCACGTCTCTCAGAATTTTATATATTTCTAACAGGTCACCCCTCAGTCCCTGACACTAGCAAAAACAATTCAACTTTGCCCAACTTCTCCTTATAGTGAATACACTTCAACATCCTGGTAACATCCCGGTAAACCTCTTTTGCACCCCTCCAAAGCCTCCACGTCCTTCCTATAATGCTGCAGCCAGAACTGCACACAACGCTCCAAATGTGGCCAAACTAAAGTTGTATACACCTGCAACATGACTTGTCAATTTTTATAGGCGAAAGTGAGGACTGCAGATGCTGGAGGTTAGAGTCAAGATTAGAGTGGTGCTGGAAAAGCACAGCAGGTCAGGCATCAGATGAAGGGTTCCTGCCCGAAACATTGATTTTCCTGTTCCTCAGATGCTGCCTGACCTGCTGCGCATTTCCAGCGCAATTCTAATCTTGTCAATTTTTATACCCAGTGCCCTGATCAATGAAGGCAAGCATGCCGTATGCCTTTCTGACCATCTTATCCACTTGTGTTTCCATTTTCAGGGAGCTATGGAATTTGGCCCCAAGATTCCTCCATATATCAATGCCCCGAATGGTCTTGCTATTAAATGTATTCTTTCCTCTTGCATTTGAGCTTACAAAATGCATCACTCCACACTTGTCCAGATTAAACTTCTCCACCCAACTTTACAACTGACCCATATGCTGCTGTATCCTTTGACAATCTTCCTCACTATCCACAACTCCACCAATTTTGTACTGTCTACAATCTTATCCAACAACCTACATTTTCATCCAAATAATTTACATATAATACAAACAATGGAGGTCCCAGAACTGATCCTTGTGAAATATCATTGGTCACAGATCCCCAGTAAGAAAACCACCCTTCCAGAACTACTTTCTGTATCCTATGGCCAAGCCAATTGTGTATCCAACTTACCAAGTCACTATGGATCCCATTTGAAGTCATCTTCTGGACCAGCCCACAATGTGAGATCTTGTCAAATGCTTTAGTAAAGTCCATGTCAACAACATCGCATTACCTTACCCTCATCAATCATCTTCATCACATCCTCAAAAAAAAACAATCACATTTGAGAGATAGGACCTTCCCTGCATAAAACCATGCTATTGCTAATAAGTCCAAATGCAAGTCAATCCTGTCCCCAAAAATCATCTCCAATAATTTCCCTACCGCTGATGTAAGACTCACCGGCCTGTAATTTCCTGAATTATCCCTGTCGCCCTTTTTGAACAAAGGAGCAATATTTACTATTCCCCAGTCTTCTGGGATCTCACTTGTAGCTAAAGAGGATACGAAGATCTCTGTAAAGACCAAGAGATCTCCTCCCTTGCCTCCCTCAGTATCCTGGGATAGATCCCATCAAGCTCTAGGGACTTAGCTAATTCAATATATTTTAAGACATCCAACACCCCTTCCTTCTTAATATCGGCACGCCTTAGAATATCAACAAAACCTTCACTAATCTTTCTATCTTCGAAGTCCTTCTTCTTGGTGAATACCAATATGAAGTGCCCATTAAGGACCTCACCCACTTCCTCTGGCTCCATGTATCAATTCCCTCCTTTGTCCTTGTGTAATCTTTCCATCTCCTTAGCTACCCTCTTGTTTCTAATGCTCGTATAAAACGCTTTGGGACCCTCCTTAATCCTACATTTCATAGCTCCTTTTTGCCCTCCAAATTCCTTCTTTCCTGTTTCTGTTACTTTCCTCAAAGGTCTTGTCAGATTTCCGAAACATTAAATACGCTTCCTTTTTATTTTTGGTAATATTTTCAACATCTCCCATCATCCAAGGTTCCCAAATCTTGCCAACCTTATCTTTCATGCTACCAGGAACATGCTGGTCTTGAACTTTAATCAACTGGCCTTTACTTGTCAGATGTAGATTTACCCTCAAACAGCTTCCCCCAACCTAATTCTTCCAGTTCCTGCCTGATTCTTCCAATTAGCCTTGTCTGGGTTTAGTACTTTCATCTGAAGACCAGTCTTTGTCTTATCCATAATTATCTTAAAACTTGCAGAATTATGATTACTATTTCCAAAATGCTCCCGCACTGAAACTTTGATCACCTGACCTGGCTCATTCCTGAGTATGGCCCCTAATCTCCTATTTTCAATATTTAAAGGACCTAATGCCTACTTCAGGGCCCTGCCTATGGGACATCAATACACACAGCACAATATGTTTTGAGTAGCTATTCACAAAAATAGCTACAATGCATGTATGGGGCGGGGTGGGGGGGGTGCGTGGGGCTTGCAGACAAATTAACTTGCAAACAGACTCCAGAATGGAAACCGTTCACTGCCTAGGGACTGTCTACCAATTCCTAATTCTCAGCTTCATCATGAGACGGTTTGAAATTTGCCTCTAATGTGGGGCCTTGCTGAGTTTGCAGACAGTCTGCCTGCACCCTACATACAGTGTTATAGCTGACAATTCCTGTGACAGGTCACTTCAATCACTTATTTGTTTCTCTGGTAATCTTCATTTTGTCACAGCTTCATTTTATTCAGTCCACAATCAGCTTCTGTTCAAAAGCTACATTTTCTGTAAATTGAACAAAGGGAACATTCGAAAGACCTTTGACAATGCAAGGAAGGAGGTGCCACATTTGAGAGCTCCAGGCCACTAATGTCAGCTTTAAAGAAGCACTGGAAATGACATCACCATAGGAAATGACATCACCACAGAAAATTAGAACACCAACCCAAGGAAACTCAAACATATAAATAGAAAGCGGGCTATACCACCAGTGCTTCATCCAGAGGCTCACTGAAGATGTTACCTAGTATGGTGCAGAAATGTCTGAAAACGAACCTTCCAGCTCAGTGAGCAAACCTACATCTTTAAAGAAGCACTGGAATGATCTTTTGATGGAATGGAGCATTTCAATGAAGTGAACATATCCTGGAATGTGTACAGGATGGCATGGTTCAGATTCAGATTAACAAGGGGCAATAACACAAATGAAATGCTAGACTGCCTTTTCTGATGAGGAGGAGCTGATGTTGGACTGGGGTGGACAAAGTTAAAAATCACACAGGTTATAGTCCAACAGGTTTATTTGAAAGTACAAACTTTCCGAGCGCTGCCCCTTCATCAGGTAGCCCGTTGGACTATAACCTGGTGTTGTGTGATTTTCAACATTGCCTTTCCTGTTAGTTTGAGAGCTCTTCAGTCTCAGAGAGGCATCTGTCAACAACAAGAAGGTCCACAAAGGCATGCCAAAAAAAAACCTGGAAATCTTCTTCCGATGACCTATCTGCAGGGGACTGGAAGGAAAGTTGGCTCTTTGTATTACACAATAAATGTTGTTTCCTGTTAACACATTCATGGAATGCCGGTGTTGCCCATCCTTTGAAAGTTGGTGTTGAGTTATCTCCTCAAACTCCTGCGGTCCACATTCGCAGGTGCAGCCACAGGAGGAATGTCTTTAACCTTCTAACAAGAAGATATCTGCGGATCTTTAAAACAGAGCAGTGAGGAGCTTTGAGTGGAATTATTTATTTTATGAGAGTTTTCTGCTCGAATTCATTTGCAGTAATATACTGATTTATTCAGGTGCGAGACCAGCTTCATGCAAGCCATTTAAAAACTATTTCCATCTCTCCTGAGTGCAGATAAATTCTGCAGCACATAATGTTTTTTTAAACTAAGATATTCAGAGGCTGGGGAAGCAATTTTTTTTTGCCTACAGAAGGTTTAACATTTTATCAGCACATGTAAAGTGCCATAACTGCATAACTTTAGCCACAGGTGAATAATACTCCCAGTTTTAGATTTGTTAATTGGCCTGTCGCAAAGATATTACTACAGTTGTTATGGGGGATTTCAACATGCAGGTAGACTGGGAGAATCAGGATGGTATTGGACCCCAAGAAAGGGAGTTTGTGGAGTGCCTCCAAGATGGATTTTTAGAACAGCTGGTGCAGGAGCCTACCAGGGAGAAGGCAATTCTGGATCTGGTGTTGTGCAACGAATCAGATTTGATCAGGGACCTCGAAGTGAAGGAGCCATTAGGAGGTAGTCACCATAATACAATAAGCTTTAATCTGCAATTTGAAAGGGAGAGGGTACAATTGGAAGTGACAATATTTTTGTTGAATAAAGGGAACTATGGAGCTATGAGGGAGGAGCTGGCCAAAGTTCAATGGTGCAATACCCTAGCAGGGATGGCAGTGGATCAACAATGGCAGGTATTTCTGGGTAGATTGCAGAAGATGCAGGATCAGTTCATTCCAAAGAGGACGAAAGATCCTAAGAGGAGGCAGGGGTGGCCGTGACTGACGAGAGAAGTTAAGAAACATACAAAGTCAAAAGAGATAAAGTATAACATAGCAAAGGTGAGTGGGAAAATGGAGAACTGGAAAGCTTTTAAAGAACAACAGAGGATTACTAAGAAGGAAATACGCAGAGAAAAAAATGAGGTACGAAGGTAAACTGGCCAAAAATATAAAGGAGGATAGTAAAAGCTTTTTTACTAGGTATGTGAAAGGAAAAAAAATGGTTAAGACTAAAATTGGGCCCTTGAAGACAGAAATGGGTGAATATATTACGGGGAACAAAGAAATGGCAGAAGAGTTGAATTGGTTCTTCAGATCGGTGTTCACTGGGGAAGACACAAGCAATCTCCCTGAGGTAATAGTGGCTGAAGGACTTGAACTGATGGGAATTTATATTTGCCAGGAAATGGTGTTGGAGAGACTGTTAGGTCTAAAGGTTGATAAGTCCCTAGTACCTGATGGTCTACATCCCAGGATACTGAAGGAGGTGGCTCAAGAAATCGTGGATGCATTGGTGATCATTTGCCAATTTTCTATAGATTCAGGATCGGTTCCTGTGGATTGGAGGGTGGCTAATGTTGTCCCACTTTTTAAGAAAGGAGGGAGAGAGAAAGCAGGGAATTATAGACCAGTTAGTCTGACCTCAGTGGTGGGAAAGATGCTGGAGTCAATTATAAAGGATGAAATTACGACACATCTGGATAGCAGTAACAGGATAGGTCAGAGTCAGCATGGATTTATGAAGGGGAAATCATGCTTGACTAATCTTTTGGAATTTTTTGAAGATGTAATTCTGAAGATGGACAAGGGAGATCCAGTGGATGTAGTGTACCTGGACTTTCAGAAAGCCTTTGATAAAGTCCCACATAGGGGGTTAGTGAGCAAAAATAGGGCACATGGTATTGGTGGCAAAATACTGACTTGGATTGAAAATTGGTTGGCTGACAGGAAACAAAGAGTAGTGATAAACGGCTCCCTTTTGGAATGGCAGGTGGTGACGGTGGTCCTCAGTAACAGTGACGGGGATCCTCAGTAACAGTGATGGTGGTCCTCAGTAATAATGATGGGGATCCTCAGTAACAGTGACGGTGGTCCTCAGTAACAGTGACGGTGCTCCTCAGTAACAGTGATGGTGATCCTCAGTAACAGTGATGGGGATCCTCAGTAACAGTGACGGGAATTCTCAGTAACAGTGATGGTAATCCTCAGTAACAGTGATGGTGATCCTCAGTAACAGTGATGGTGATCCTCAGTAACAGTGACGGGGATCCTCAGTAACATTGATGGTGATCCTCAGTAACAGTGATGGGGATCCTCAGTAACAGTGATGGGGATCCTCAGTAACAGTTACATGGAACCTCAGTAACAGTGATGGGGATCCTCAGTAACAGTGATCAGTTCTGGGACCGCAGCTTTTTACAATATACATTAATGATATAGATGATAGTATTAAAAGTAATATTAGCAAATTTGCTGATGA
>NC_057731.1:53769126-53843466 GCF_004010195.1 Chiloscyllium plagiosum | reverse complement strand
GTTGAGGAGAAACTTCTTCACCCAGAGAGTGGTGGGTGTGTGGAATGCTCTGCCCCAGAAAGCTGTGGAGGCCAAGTCTCTGGATACTTTCAAGAAAGAGTTGGATGGAGCTCTTAAGGAAAGTGGAATCAAGGGTTATGGAGATAAGGCAGGAACAGGATACTGATTGAGGATGATCAGCCATGATCATAATAAATGGTGGTGTTGGCTCGAAAGGCAGAATGGCCTACTTCTGCACTTATTGTCTATTGTCTATTAAAATAAAATTTCCTTATTCCCAGCAACAAATGAGTTGGTTAATCTTGGCATGTGACAGCAATTGGGCAGTTCTGAATTATTCTACAGCAAAGGAATTACAATGGAGTTGGGGTCCTCTCCAAGATTGGGAACCCAACTGGAATCACTATTCTATAATTCCTGAATGAAATGTGTAGGTCATATGGTTGATGAGTGAATATAAGAACTAGGAGCAGGAGTAAGCAATTGCGCATCTCCAGTCTGCTCCGCTACTTCGTACAGACATGACTGATCTCATCTTAGCCAGAACCCCACCTTCCTGCTCAATCACTAGAATCTTCAACCCATTTTTAATTAAATATCTATTTCCTCCTCAAGTTTACTCAATATCACTGCATTCTGGATAGTGATTCCTGCCCCTTTGAATGTATTTCTCATCTTGGTTTTAAATCTGCTACCCCTTCTCCTGAAAGTATGACTTCTCAATCTACACTGCCTCACATGAGGAAACATTCTCTCTACCTTCACGCAAAGACTGATCAATTTTGGATGCATTGGGCAGGATATCAGAGAGCAACAATACCCCAGATTTTCCAACGGTTAGACTGTCATTATTCCCATTTAGATGGGAGTTGTGTACGATAACCCTGCAGAATCCTCATCATAACTGACTCTGAAGGAATTGCCTTGTGAATTGAAGATTTCACTGGACAATTCCTCTACGCTTATAACCCTCTGAAAGTCTCCATATAAATCCGAGAATTCAGACAGTTCTGATGAAATTAAGTAAAATTGTTATCAGGAAATATTGGACTATTAAATGCATAGTTTAACTCCTGAGTAACTATTCAAATGACCCCACACCTACCTCACAGCCTCAACAAAACAGCCCACTATATTGGCATTACATCCACAAATGCCCACTCCCTCCATCACTGATACGCAGCAGCAACAGTGTTTACTTTCTACAGGATGCACTGCAGAAATTCACCAAACATCCTTAACAGCACCTTTCAAATTCATGACTACTTCCATCTGGAAGGATAAGGGCAGCAGATACATGGGAACACCACCCCCCGCAAGTTCCCCTCCTGACTTGGAAATATATCGCTGTTCCTTCACTATCGCTGGTCAGAATCCCGGAATTCCCTCCCTAATGGCACTGTGGGTCAACCCACAGCACATGGACTGCAGCGGTTCAAGAAGGCAGCTCACCACCACCTTCTCAAGGGGCAACTAGGGACGGGCAATAAGTGGTGGGCCCAGCCAGTGTCACCCACATCCCATGAGAGATTTAAAGAAGAACTAGACTTACAACCCTACTTTAACCCCACCTGCCATCTTCCCCACCCAACCACAGACACCCTTCCATCTCTGCGAGCCCCATCCAGACTTTCCCACTGCTACACCATAAATCTCTAACCCAGCCTCTCTGCCCTCTGCCAGACCTGATTTCTCTCAACCCACTCAACCCATACACATGCCTGGCCCTCTTGCCAACTTCACACTGGCACCCTAATAGCTTGGCAATCAACCCTGTGACATCCTACTCACCCAGGGCCCTAACAGCACAGCTGCCGTACAGACCTATTGTTTGACAGCAGATGTCAAAGTGGTTGTTGGGACCTTTAAATTTCAGAATACAGACACGGGGCTGCTGTTAAAGGGCTCCCAACAGCTCTGCACGGTGAGAGAACCGAATTAAATGCCTCTCCTTGGAAAATATATCTGTACATATCGCTAACTCTCACTCATAAAATCTTTCTCTCTCTTCCACCCTCCCCTTCATCCCATTCTCCTTCAAAGATGTACCATAGTGGGAAGAGGAAGGGAATTTTAAAAAAAACACAGAAAGGTATTTCTCTGTCTCTCTCTCTCTCTCTTTCTCTCGGAAAATACAGCATGAAAAGTCAGGAGTATCATTTATCTAACAGCTCTACATGGCTTTGGACAGATTGCATCCCTGGGTCTTCTTTTCTTGACCTGGCCGGTACAACATTTGGTGATGTTAATTTACCTTACTTTAGTTGTCGGGTTTAGAAGTTTAATGGATAAAAGATTTGAGTTAGGTTTGGGAAGGAGATGGTTGGTGGTGAGTGGTGGTGGAAGGCGGAGGGAGAGAGGTGGTGAAACAGTGGATCGAAATGGCCAAAAACCCACCTTGAAAGAAAGTCTGTTGAAATTAAATAATTCTCAAGGAATCATTGTAGACTGCTCGCATTCTATGAACGAGAAAACTCAGTTTTCCGTCTGAGGTTCCTAAACCTTCCATAGTACTAATCTTGCATTTGTGCAGAACTGTTCTTTTGATGATTCACTTAACATGTTTAGTAACAAAGAAATTTGAGTGTAAAGCAGACAGTTTTTATTCAACAACATATCTGTGTGTATTGACATGAAAATGTGTTAAAGTGCAACACAGGTATTTTTATATTCAATATAATGAAATCAAGAAAAACAAAATCAATATTCCATAAAAAGTTTTCGAACAAAGTTCATTATCTTGGCTGAACTGGGGCATTTGAAATGCCAAAATAAAATTAAGCAGCATGAAAATCATATTGTCCCATACTGTTATTCTTGGCTGAGCTCAACAGCTTCTACAATAATAAATGAAATAAAAATTTTGTTTGATGTAAGGGGATCAGCGGCAGATGGAGAATGGAATAGAGTGAATATTCAAGCTGAGACCTTGGTTTGTGGTTTAAGATTGAAGCCTCCCCCTGTGAACTGGGGATAGTTTGTCCTCTGAGGGTGAATGAAAGGCTGTTCCTCCTGCTCCATGGCTCTTTGTTTCTCACTAAAGGGAAAAAAAAGAAATTTAATTTATTTCAAACATATAACATCTACTTATTCTTTTATTTAACAGATATGAGATTTTTAAAACTACAACATAGAGTCTGAGAGATGTACAGCATGGAAATAGACCCTTCGGTCCAACTCGTCCATGCCAACTGGATATCCCAACCTAATCCAGCCCCATTTTCCAGCATTTGGTCCATATCCCTCTATACCCTTTCTTGTCATATACCCATCCAGGTGCCTTTTGAATGCTGTAATTGTACCAGCCTCCACCACTTCCTCTGGCAGCTCATTCCATACACACACCACCTTCTGTGTGAAAAGATTTCCCTTTCAGGTCCCTTTTATATCTTTCCTTTCTCACCTTAAACCTATACTTGGCAGTCCCCTACCTTGGGGAAAAAGCCTTGTCTACTTAACCTATCCATGACCCTCATGATTTTATAAACCTCTATAAGGACACCCTCCAGCCTCTGACGCTCCAGGGAAAATAGCTCCAGCCTATTCAGCCTCTCCCTGTAGCTCAAACCCTCCAACCTGGTGACATCCTTGTAAATCTTTTCTGAACCCTTTCAGGTTTCACAACATCTTTCCTATAGCAGGGAGACCAGAGCTGAATACAGTATTTTAGGAATGGCCTAACTAATGCTCTGTACAGCTGCAGCATGATTTCTCAATTCCTATACTCAATGCACTGACCAATGAAGGCAAACATACCAAAATGCATTCTTCACTATCCTATCTACCAGTGACTCCACTTTCAAGGAACTATGCACCTGCACTCCGAGGTCTCTTTCTTCGGAAACACTCTCAGGGTCTACCATTAACTGTGTATGTGTCCTGGAATTGCCTACCTGAAATACAACATATCACATTTATCTAAATTCATCTCCATCTGCTACTTCCTGGTCCATTAGCCCATCTGATCAAGGTCCTGTGTACTCTGAGATAATTTTCCTCGTTTCCACTACACCACCAACTTTGATGTCATCTGCAAACCTTCTAGCCATGTCTCCTATACTCACACAGAAATCATTTACATAAATAATGAAAAACAGTGGACCCAGCACAGACCTCTGGGGCACACCACTGGTCACAGACCTCCAGACTGAAAAGCAACCCTCTACTACTACCCTTTGTCTCCTACCTTCATCCAATTTTGTATCCAATTGGCTAGCTCCCCCTGGATTCCACATGATGTAGCCTTGCTAACCAGTCTACCATGTGGTAGACACATAGACAATGTCTACCACTCTGCTTTCATCAACCTTCTTGGTCAACTCTTCAAAAAACTCAATCAAATTAGTGAGACACGATTTCCCTCATAACAAACCAATGTTGACTATCCCTAATCAGTCCTTCCCTTTCCAAATGCATGTAAGTCCTGTCCCTCAGAATCCCCTCCAACAACTTGTCCACCACTGACGTGAGGCTGGCTTTTCCTTACCATCTTTCCAAAATATTGGCACAATATTAGCCACTGTCCAGTCTTCTGGCACCTCACCAGTGGCTGTCAATGATACAAATATATCAGCAAGGCGCCCAGCAATCACTTCCCTAGCTTTGCACAAAGTTCTCGGATACACCTGATAAGGTCCTAGGGAGGTATCTACTTTTGTACATTTTATGACCTCCAGCACCTCCTCTTCTGTAATATGAACTCTTTTCAAGACATCACTATTTATTTCCCCAAGTTCCCCAGCTTCCATGTCTTTCTCAGATGAGAATAAGTTTCTTCTGCACCTTTGAAAATCTTCACCACAGGACACTGTAGATGATCAGTTGCTGAATGCATTTAAGCCAAAGACCAATAGGTACATGATATCCATGAAATCATGAGATAGTGTGGGAGGGTATAGGGTTGAAGGGTTGATTTGACATTTTCTATTCTTATGTTCGAACCCCATGCCCCTACCACCAGCAATCATTTATCATTAATAGATACAAAACTTGACCTCGGATTGATTACCTACAGGGACTGAAATGGAAAGCACTCAGTTGCTCACCTGGACGTGAATATAATTCCCTAAAAATAATATGGCTAAAATTCCAAATGCTAAGATTCGTTGAAAGGATGCTGGAAAATTGATAAATAGGGTAAATAGGAAGAAACTTTACCCCGTAGCTGAGGGAACAATACCTAAGGCACTATGATTTAAAGTAAAGGGCAAATATAGAGGTGAGTTAAGGGCAGCATGGTGGCTCAGTGGGTAGCACTGCTGCCTCACAGCGCCAGGGACCCAGGTTCAATTCCAGCCTTGGGCGACTGTCTGTGTGGAGTTTGCACATTCTCCCCGTGTTGGTGTGGGTTTCCTCCCACAGTCCAAAGATGTGCAGGATTGGCCATGCTAAATTGCCAATGGTGTTAGGTGCATTAGTCAGGGGGAAATGGGTCTGAGCGGGTTACTCTTCAGAGGATTGGTGTGGACTTGTTGGGCCAAAGGGCCTGTTTCCACACTGCAGGGGAATCTAATCTAACTGTTTTAACTCAGTGGGTAGTGGGTAGTGGGTACCTGGAACTCACCAACGGGTGGTAGAGGCAGGAACAATCACAATATTTAAGAAAGAGTTTGAAAATAATTTGAAACACCACAACATATATAAGGTGAGGGATCATATGCTGGAAATGGGACAATGCTTGATGACCAGTATGGATATGAAGGGCTGAAAGGTCTCTTTCCAATGTGCAAATCTATGACACTATGCTTTTAAGTTGGAATTGCCAAAGCTTAGAATAAGTGAGTTGAATAACGTGGATGTATTTAAGTGAAAATTAGATGAGCAAACGTGGGAGGAAGCAATATTAGGACCAATATTTTCACACCAAGCTGTTCAGAGATGTTATCACACACCTCTGCAGCAGATGGTACCTGAATCCAGATATCCTTCACCCAGACATGGGGACACCACCACTGCCACCCAGAAAAGGAGGATAAGAGCAGGCTCACCAAGAGCAGAAACATCAAAATAAACATTTTGGGAAGAATAGCTTATTCCAGCGCTGAAAATTTTATATACTTCAGTACATACATAAAACATACATAAAACTTGAGCTTTGCTTAAAAGAGATGCATTTCCGTGTTCTTTGCAGACAGAATGAACATGTACCACACACAGTGTCTGTTTCAACTCAACATTAACTGCCATTCTCCGGTTCATTTCTCAGGTCAACTTGCCTGGATTAAAATTTAAACAAAGCCTAGCAGTTAATTGTCAATCAATATTAATTGCTCCATTCTCAATGACAATGCCTCTACCAAACAGAGTTCACGTGCCAATGAATCAGCACTTATCTCTCATGTAGTATAACTTGGTAAACTTGCAAACTGTCCTTATGAATGAAAGATGACAACTTAAACAAAAAATTTCTTTATTCAAGTTCTCTACCAAAAAATTAACATATATAAGAGTCAGTGGTCACATTAGGATTGATTTTACAATAGGAGTCAGTGATTTATTGCCCAGAATTGCAGAAGCATATCTCAGATGTGAGAGCCTGTAAGGACTGCACTTCAGAAGATACAAGCCCTCACACATCCCCAAGTCCAGTAGTCCCTCTGAAGACTTGGTTCCCTGGCAATGGAAACACATCAGGACAAAAAAGCTTGAATGCACAAGTCAGCGATTCACTGAAGTCCTGAGAATATCTGACTTGTCTTATAGTTTCCAGAGAGAAATACCTTGAAGAAAGTCTATTATATCAAAATGCTGATTTTAATTGTCCTCTAGTTAAAAATGAAAATAGAAAGTAAAATGCAAAATGAAAAATAAAACTCTGAATTAATCTTCAAAATAAGGAACTTAAAATAATAGTTGCTCACACAAACCATGGAACTTGCCTTCAAGAATTTGCATTCTAACTCTGGGAAATGGTTTGGAAAAATGCCACTGAAGGGCCTTTAGTGAAGCTGTTGCATTTCCCAGGGAAAGCAGTTTAAATCCAGGATAGGAAAGTCCCAACTTCATCAAGATAATTTGCGACCATTAACAATGGCCACAGGCCAGCAGTGTAAATCTCCAATCCAAGACGGGGTGCCCAGTATTGAGGCTTTTCTTGGAGACCCTTGTACAGTTTAGCATGAGGCTTCCTTGCAGGATTGACTTGTCGTACCCAATGTTCACACACATTCCACAAACTGTCAGGAGAGCCAGTCCAATACCAATAAGTTGCAAATTTGTAATTCTTGCCTCCATACATTAAAAATAGGAGAGGTTTCTGAGCTGACGGCAGTGAAACCTTTGATTTAGGAAAAGCTGTTTCAGTATATGCATTCATTTTGGATGGCATTAAATGAGCTACAATGCAATAAAACATATCAAGGTGGCTCAACTTTAAAAGGATCGAGATGTGTGAATTCACTAACCGTCATGTCTTTTTCCTCCAAACAAATTAAAGAATAGTCACTTCTTATTGATCTTTTTTTTAAATTGCACTATAGCTTAAGCAAGTGTAAGATATTGATCACTTGACTAGTACAAGGTATTAGATTCTATCTTCAAATGGAAATTCTGGCTTATTCATCACATTGTGTATATTACAGTACATTTCAGCACTTCTGAGCAATTTCAATAAATCTGGTGCATTTAGAACATTCAGTTTACTTAATAGTTTAACCTTTTGAAGGCTGCAGTGGTGTTCCTGCTCTGTCTGGAAATTCAATAATGAAAGATGTTACGTCAAAATGCCCCGGTTGTTTAAAGGCGAAAAGTGGAGGTATAGGGAATAGTGTAGGTTAGATGGGCTTCAGATTGGTATGACTGGTCGGCGCAACATCGAGGGCCGAAGGGCCTGTACTGCACTGTAATGTTCTATTTTCTAGGCGCGGTCCTCATCCTCATTGATAATGTGTTGCAGGCTGCAAAGAACATGGCAGGATTTGAACCCAAGTCCCCAGAATATTACCTGGGTCTCTGGACTAATAGTCTAGCAATAATATAATGAGGCCATCTCTTCCTGCACCTATTGTCTATTGTCTAAAATCATGGAGTCATTTGAGACTTTTCTAGATATCCAGTTTTCCCCTGGCATAAGAGCAAAAATATTTATTTCACGGACACTGAAGACACTCAATTTAGTGAGGCAGCAATCTTTATAAGATCAATGGAACAACATTTGCAAACTGTGGGCAGGTATTACAGAATTAAATCTCCCAAAAGACACTCAATCACAACAATTTATACTTATATTGCACTTTAACATAAGGAGCTGAATTTCGCCAAAATTGCTGAAGTGTCAATTTCACCAAAGTGGGTGTGGCATCCGCGAGTCCTGGAAGGTTTTCCCACACTATTCCAGACTTCATTCAAGTGTACGATTGATGTAGCACAGAGCTATGCAGTCACTCCACAGTCTTGAATGATTATCACTGAAGAGAATCATGACGGGCTGCCTGGCTTTGTGTCCATGCTAAATAGCCAGGCAAGACGGAAATACTGTGAGCCTTTATGTTCTGAATGAGGGCCAAAGTGCAAAAAGGCAAGGGAGCGATGTGGTGCGCAGCCCAGTGGGTGCAAAGTGATCGAGCAATAAGAGAGTAAGTGAGGAGGCCTGAATTACAGCCTGGTCCAATCCCCGAGATGGGTGTCTGTCCCTGTGTGCAAAGTTTCACAGAGATAGTGAGAACTAGAGTGTCAGAGTGAATTAAGAGTGGAGCAGGAAAACACACAGCAAGTCAAGCAGCATCACAGGAGGAGGGGAGTTTCCTGCCAGAATCATTGCAATAAGAAGTGTCAACACACTCTAAAATGGAGAACTCTATTGTCCGTAGGTTAGAGATGTGTAATGAGGATGGAGAGAGGTTGGTACACGTCAGAAATCAACCCGCGTGGATGGGGATGTGCAGTATGGTCAATGCCCAGGGACAAGGCCCTGAGATGCTGGGTACTACTGTTCCAGACAGAAGTCCAGAGAAGCAAGCAGTGACTAGTCTGATCTTCATCCCAGAAATTGTTATTGTCTAGTTTTTGGCATGTGAGAGAACATGTGTCTCAGTGAGGTGAAATTCGGTACTAGTAGCATGCCAGTGCATGCAAATGGGTACAGCAAGGCCTTTTGTCACTCACGAGTGAGAGTCTTATCTTGTCATACAAAGCTGAGTTGCACATTTGGACTTTCTTTCTTCATGATGTAGAGAATCTATTTTTCTCCTGATTTTGCCATATATTTGCCATTGCCACATCGTTCAGAGGCCGTGAAGATTTCACCTCATGATACATATCAAGTTGCTTATAGGAATATTCTTAAGTCAGAAATCCAAAGATTTGGTCCAAATTGTAGGTGTTAATGAATGCCTGAGAGCAAGGTATAGATGTAGCGAGGATAATCCCCAGTTTGCGGCCTGGATAACTGAATCAATGGCGAAGACATTAAAATTAGGATTGCGCAAGGGATCAGGAACAGGAGAGTGCAGAAATCTCAGCGAGTTGTCAGGTTGGACAAGATTAAGGAGAAAGGAAAGGGTGAGCCCATGAAGAGATTTGAAAATGTTGACAATCCAAGTCAGCAGTAACTGCCCAGCCTCCAAGACAACAATGACCACAACACCATACAACCCTGTCATGGCAACACTGCTAGACATGTCAGAGTGTCGACACGGATACTAATATTACACATGGGAACACCTCCCATCATGTACACGGCAGGTACTCATGTGACTCGGCCAATATTGTCTACCTCATATGCTACAGGTAAGGATACCCCAAGGCATGGTACATTGGCGAGACCAAGCAGACGCTTGAATGGACACTGCGCAACAATCGCCAGACAGATGTTCCCTCCCAGTCGGGGAACACTTCAGCAGTCAGCAACATTCGGCCTCAGATCTTTGGGTGACCATCCTCCAAGGCGGACTTTGGGATATGCAATAACGCAGAGTGGCCGAGCAGAGGCTGGTAGCCAAGTTCGGTACTCATGAGGATGGCTTCAACCAGGACCTTGGGTTCATGTCACACTTCAGGTGACCCCACTACACTATACACTCTCACACACACTCAGACACAAACACACGTACACACTCACACCCATGTGCACACCCTCTCACAGGCATATACATCACACTCAACCAAGCACGGATGGACAGACGGACACACACACACACACATACTCTCTCTCTCTCTTCCTCACATGCACACAAACACACACAAGTCTATGGGGTGAATTTGCATTTGCAGAACTGTATTTGCAGGTACATTCTATTTTGTTCAAAAAGCACACAATCTGTAGGCAGCCAATATTTTTTATAATCCATGTGACATTTGATTAATTCCTACTTTGGAAATAGAATCAGTGTGACTCAAGATTAGAATACATACAGACTCTAAACTCACACCAATGCATTGTTTGAGCTGAGATGTCATCTTTTATAAAACCTTAAGTTATCTCAATGTGATTTGAAAGAAGTTCCGGGATTTACATATTAATGAATCAAAATCTGCAGCCCATTCTAAAAGGTGAAAGACTTAACAGCAATCTAGGTTTGTCCAATATATTGCATCAGTATATGACACTATGATCTTTTGTTATAAATTCTGTGTCCTATGATCCTACTTCACTCGCTACCTGACAAAGGAGCAACACTCCGAAAGCTTGTAATTCCAAATAAACTTGATGGACTATAACCTGGTGTCACGTGATTTTTAAATATGGCAGATAGTGGAATTTGAATCTAAAAAATATCGGGAATTAGGAGCCTAATGATGACCATAAAACCATTGTTTAGTGTCAAACCCATTGGTTCACTGATGCCCTTTCAGGAAGGTATCTGCCACCCTTACCTAAGTCCAGACCCCAGCAGTTTAGTTGACACTTCACTGCTCTCTGGGCAGTTAGTGATGGTTAATAAATCACAGTTTGGCCAGTGAATAAAAAAAGAATAGTTTCCTATACCCTTGAAAACTGTACTCTCTTAATCCCCAGAACTTCTGAGGCATCAAAAGATAAACAAAACTAATTACATAGTTATAAGGAGAGAAGTGGTTATGTTGATTGGGTAATTAGAGTAAAAAGTATGGCAATAAATAAAGTTAGAAACATTCAAATAAACAATTCAAAGTGCTCATCAGAAGTAAAAGTCACATTAGCACTATTCTCTGATTAGAGAGAAAAAGAGACAATTGGTGATGGTTTAACCTGAGGGGCATTACCTCAAGCAAGGGGAGAGGTTGAAAAGAAGAGTCCTTCATGGTAACTTCAGCCAGGGCAGAAATTGAACCCACGCTATTGGTGTCATTTTCCATCACAAACCATCTGTCCGGCTAACTGACACCCTTCATAAAAGGACCTTCTATTAATAAATAATAATTCAGCACAAAAGACTCACCCATTGCTCATTTCAGAGGTAAAGGCTCATCTAGACTAAATGAAGATATTTCAAAATGTTGTAAAGAACAGTAGCAAGTCTACAGTTGGAGATTTTGGAAACTAGCAAGGAGCCACAAAAGAAGCTGATGAACAAGTGAAGAAAGAAGCAGTGTGACAGCAAATTAGCCAATAAGTATTTTTGTAGAAATTTTCTAATTAACCTGCTCAGAGATATTGTTACACACCTCTAAGAAAGCTGGAACTTGAACCCAGGCCTCCTGGATCAGAGGTAAGGACACTATCATTGCAGTACAAGAGCCCCCTTTGGGTGTCATTTTTAGATTAGCCTTAGACTCCTCGGCCAACAGAAATAATGCCTGTCCATCCACCTAATTATCGATTCACTTAAATATCTTGAAATTGACTTCAAACACCTTTACCTACTGAATTCCAGAAAAAAAGAACCTTCTTTTGTGAAATATTTTCTCATAATAAACCCTTGCAATCCAGGTATAAATGTCCCCTCACTGCCTTGCAAAGGCAATATTTCATGTTATAGCTTTTTGCCCAGAACTGCTGACAGTTCTCCAGGTTTGGTTTTAATAGGCTTTGTATAGTTGTCATATGAACCATACTCTCCTTATATTCTAGTGCTCAAGATATAAAGGCCAACATTCCATTGGCCTCTTTTGCTTATCTTCTGCACATGGGTTGTGATATTTCGATAATTTTAATAAAATACATGGACACCCGTGTCTCTCTGGTCCATGGATGTTAGAAACAAGAACGCAATCATTAGACTCAAACATGTGGATTTTTAGCTGCGAGCTATTTACCCAGCATCAGAAGAACTCAGCTCTGTGAAACCAACTTTTAAAAAATAGTTGCCTCCAACTTTGCCCGAGCCTATATTAAACCCTGGGATGAAAGCAGAGGATGCAGGGTATGGACATGGGCTGGCCAAAAGGCCAGCCTCTGGCACTATCCAAAATTCTAATAAAAACATAAACCATTCCTCCTCCACCCCACATTCTACCTATACACACACAGATACTCCCCATGCCATAACCATGTAAATCCATTCTACCGTATGCCCTGTACCAACCACCTTAAGTCCTCATACTTTCCATACTCCTGTACCTATCCCCATGGTTCCTCATATCCTTCATGCCAATCTATATCTCTCTGCAACCCATGTCAGTTTATAGGCCCTATGCCAATGTAGTACCAACTCATGCCAATCCAATTCTTAGAAATTTGCCACATCAATCCATCCAGTTTCCACCATAGGCAGACCTCAGACCCATATGGAGATGAAATAAAGTTCTGTGTCTATTGCAGATTTTATTTTCTTAAAAAGATATTCACTCATTAAAAACCTAATAACTACTTTTACATTGCTTCAATTGTACAATGTCTTATAGCGACAATTGTTTAATTTCAAAGGAATTAAATAAAATAATAAAACATTGTCCTATACAGTTGGTTCTAATATAAACACGATCCTGCATTGGAGGCTCTGCTGGGATTACAGCAATAAAACTGCCGAGTCCCATGTTCAAAATCAAATAAAATCAGAGTTAAGCTTCTACCAACAAACAAGAAAGAATATCTTTAAATACAAGTTTTGAATTTTGTACATGTCATGATGCACCTGGCAAGTGTATTGATAAGTACATTATAAGAAGATCACGTAAAAGCAGCGCATTTTAAACTAATGGGACTGAGATCATGTTCTAGCCAATATAGGTATGGAAAGTTCACGTTCTACAAATAATAATCTAAGTTCTTCAATCGTGTTACAGCCAATTCACGTTGAAGAAACATGTTATGACAGAACTGACTATACTCTCTTGAGTTTAAAAGAATGAGAGGAGATCTAATTGAGGTATATAAGATGCTAAGGGGGACTGACAATGTAGAGATGGAGAGGATGGTTTCCTCTTGTGAGGCAATCAAGAACAAGAGGTATTGGTTTTAGGATTAGGGGTAGCAAATTTAAACAGAGTTGAGGAAGAATCACTTCTCTCAAATGGTCATGAATCTGTGGAATTCATCACCAGTGTACAGTTGACAACAAGACACCAAATAAACTTCAGGACCCTGAAGTTTATTTGGTGTCTTGTTGTCAACTGTACACTGGTGATTTTAATTAGTAAAGGGCTAAAGGGTTATGGGGAGCGGGAGAGTGGAATCAAGACCAAGATGAGATCAGCCATGATCGTGTTAAATGGTGGAACAGACCTCCTCCTGCTGCTTGTTCTCAAGTTTTTATATCCAAAATCAATGGGTCCATAGTCACTTGCAGCTGTCAATCAACTGAAATAGCACCTGCAGTGATAGTGAGTCTATGTGAATGGTACGTGTCAAATGAACATGGCATGACATGACAGCAGATATTTCGGCAGGAGTCATTATCGCAGTTGTTGTCAATCACTCACTAATGGTACAATTGTTCACTTTGGAAATTCTGTGCCACTGGTCATGGGTTCTATGGGTTCTTGTTTGTCCGATAAACCTGACCCTAGAGTCTCATCTCTACCTAGCCGGAGTAGCTGCAAGTAGCTGCAGCAATGGCAGAAATCAATCTGTGGCACTAATCCAGTAATGGAAACCCTCAGGCTTATGTGGACTGCATAGAAAGCAATGACTTTTAAAACAAAACACTCAAAACATTTTTTCAATGATCGAAAGGGCAATGCATATTTTGTGTATCCACCTGATAGACCCTTTTGACAAGTCTTCTTTACACCTTTGATAGATCCCTGAGACAGTTTTGATAGCTGATTTTGACAAGTCAATTGACAGTTCCAATGACCTTGATAGTTTAATCGGTTTATGTATTTTTTGCATCCCCATTCACGTCAACTTTTAAACTTCAACAGGCACCTGGCCTTCCCAGAAGTGTCCTGGGATCATATTCAAAGCAATAGCTTACAATCCAAAGAAACATCCAAAGTCCAATTTTCTAACTGGGTCGACTCAGCACACTCTGGGTTCCACAATTGTGGCCTACGCCTACCGTCCTTGAGCGAAAGCACCTCATGATTTGAATGGCATGCTGCTTTCATAAACCATGTAGCCATCAAATGTGATCTGACCCCGAAGTATTTCCAGGTTTGTCTGTCAATGTTGCCATGACAGAGAGATAAAAGTCCAGGCGAAAGACATCATCCATTACCACTGACTGAATTTAGTTCTATGGTTAGGCTGAAGTGCAGAGAACTGTTCTTGGATGGAAAGCAAACATAAACAAATAGAGAAGAACAGCACGTAGAACAGATCTTCCTAATGTTTCGAATTAGCCACACCATTGTTCCACAGGATTTGCACTGGTCACCAGCACACCAATGGCAGAATTCCAGATAACGAGTGTTCAGCACTATGTCCATTGCTGACTCTGCTGGGATTACAGCAAGAAATCTGACGAATCCCATGTTCAAAACCAAATAAAATCAGAGTTAAGCTTCTACCACGAAACAAGAAAGAATATCTTTAAATAAAGGTTTGAATTTTGTACATGTCATGCTGCACTTGGGGAAAGTGCATTGATACGTACACCCACTTCACCTGAGATTTTCCCAAAGTTAAAGATTTAATCAAATTACTTAAAGTTCCTCAGTTTACCTGCCTGATGACCATGAGTTAATAGAAAACATTGACCAGGTTTCTATACTTCACAAAAAACTACCACCACAACTAAACAATCCTTTTCACAACTCATGTTCACTTGTACACTTTACAGCAGAGAATTTTCCTTACCCTGCATAAGCTGCTGATTTATATGCTCTGGACGCTGCCAATTCAGATAAGCAACTTCAGAATAGATCATAATTAAACCTGGCTAGCCTTTTGATCCTTGTGGCTAATTGCTGCACTTGGCATTGCCTTTATCTATTACTTATCAGGTAAACTGGATCCCCTCAAAATCCAATGCAAAGTGGCATTTCGTCGAACCATCTGTTGAACCTTACAAAGCCTTTATAATTCTGTGTATTGCTTCCAAACAAGATCTGGGGGGATTCAGTGTAGTATTGTAAACTTGAAGTTGAACTGCCACGTGATCCCAAAACATGAAAAGGTATGGTTCAGTGAGCCATAGAGTAAAATTAGATTGCTTCTGAAAGCCAAGCTAAATTACATTTCATAAAGAAATGCATCCATTTACAAAACAAGTGGAAATTGTAGAATGGTGACACAGTATCTCTTAACACCCAGGTTGTTCAGTTTCCATTAGTTACCAATTCAAAGCATGCAATTGCAAGATATTGAACATTTGCTCAAAGACAGGCCCAGTCCCAGAACTACCCATACGCATCCATGCACCTCTGAGCTGTCAGTCAGGGAAAGAGGTTTGCAGCTAATTGAGAGTATGTCAAAGACTATAATCTGAGCCTCATGTGTAGCATAGTAGAGAAGCATGAAAATAGTAGAGGAATGAATTAGCACTCAATCTTTCCCTTATCATTCGTTTCCTTCTTTTTCCAGTATCACATTAGTATAGTGAGTTCAATAATCTGTTCTTTAGCATTTCTAGTCAAGGTTGCAACCTTGAAGCATTCCTAAATTGAAACATTTGCTTCATTTTTATGTTACTACTTAAATGCTATTTACTTACCAACAGAGTACTTTAGCACCTATTCAGATCTGATCATATTTGTCCCAATTAAACTAATGTGCTAATATAGCCCATTGACTTATCCTTCACTCATTTAGCAAGAATTCAAAGACATTAGAAATTCTTCCCAATGAGCAATTTTGTTTACACACACTTAACTGCAGGAAAATATTTAATTCATCAAATAAATTTAGAAAAAGACATCTAAGATTATTGAGCAACACAATTTGGAAATTCCCGTGTGATGAGAAATATTTTCTAATCAGCCTGTTCAGAGATGTTATCATACACTTTTGGAGCAAGTGGGACTTAAATGTGGGTCTCCTGACCTAGAGGTGGGAATGTAACTATTAGGCCAGAAGACCCTAAAAGTGTACCCTAACTTACGCACAGTCCATCTCCGAGACATTAGTCACTCTCCAGCAGGGAACTGAACCTTGGTCTCCCACATGACAGTGGGGATACTAACCACAATTCTAATGAGGAGCTGCCTACCTGCATATCTTTATTTTTCTAATCAACCTGTTCAGAGATGTTACTACACAAGTCTGGAGCAAGTAGGATTTGAACTTGCAGTGGGCCTTGCAGTCCAGGGGTAGGGACTCTCCTACTGAGTCACAAGAGGGCCCACTGCATATCTATATTTCTGAGTTGACTGTCACAGGCACCTGTGTGCAATCATATAGCTCCTCACTACTGTATAATCCAACAAAATATACAACACTGTGTTCTGGTGGTTACTTTGCTTCAGTCCATTATGTTTTGCTGAAAATTAAATGAAAATTACTGCTAATTAGTTTTAAAAATGAGAGGCTGATATGTTCATGGGGGGAACCATGAGTATTTATTATGTAATTGCAATGCAATTATGGCTTTCCTAGTGAACTCAGTGGAACTTCTGTGACATTTCTGCAAAGATCATGCTTTATTGCATAAAAATTATGTATGGGAAATGATCCAATACACTAGCTCTGATGCCTGGAAAGTGTAAAATTGCTTTGCACAGCTCTTATGTGTTTAATAAGTTTTGCTTGCTATACTATTAGCATACAAATGCCTTAGCGCTGCATGCATTACTTTGATTCAATTGCAAGATATTGATGATCGAGCTCTTGACTTTTCCAATTTTACATGTAAGTCAGATCCAGCTGCAGTCTCCAGACCTTCTTTCAGGCCTTCTGTAGTGCTAGAAGTTGTTGATATTCCTCTAGTGCGTTGTCCATATGCTTCTTGGCACAACAATGATTAAAGTATGCTGTTGCCTATCAACCTGCTACGTTTGGGTCATTACCAGCTCATGATCGCAAGCGAGGTGCAGTTTTGCTGTCACCCTCTAGTACAGCCATATGTCCCTCCAAATCAGCATTATTACAAAGACACTAACTGGTTACAATTCTGTGGTTGTTTATGGGACCTCACTATATTCAATTCAGCTGCTCTGTTTCCTACAATACAGCAGCGACAACACTTTAAAGTTACGTCATTGACCATAGCGTAGTTTGGGATTAATTCAAGTCATGAAATATGGTGAAAAATTCAAAGTCTTTCTTTTTCCTTGTGGTGAGTAGCAAGGCCGAACCATGCACACGAGTGACAGAAAGGAATACCAGGGCATAGGTGTCAACCATTTACAAACTATCACAAAGCACAGTCCTCTCTCCATCTCATGGGTCACACAGCTTTCAAACAGAAACCATTCGATAGTCATCTGTAAAAAGAACCACAGCTGATTTTTCACTTATTGGACACAAAGAATTGCAGATGTTGCAGAACTGCTGGAGAAACTCTGGAGTCCATAGATGTTTCCAGAACTGCTGAGTTTTTCCTCTCAGCTTCTGATGCTGCAGCCAATTTCAGCATAGCTTCAGCTGGGATCAGTTAACAGAATACAAACAGGAATGACATCCTGCAGCCAGGAGCAATATCAGCCATGCAGGGAGGAACATTTGGAAATTAATAAAGCAAAGAAAAACTAAATTTCCTTACTAATTCACCTTATATTGATGTGATTTTGTGTTGATATATAAATTTTGTTTCAATTTGTCACCGGTATTTGAAATAAAGGAGGAAAGAAGGACAGGAAAAAAGCCTTTGGTGAAATCAGACAAAGTTTTTAGGCTGGTATGAAATGGTTTCCTTCAGCCTCATCAGTTGTTCGGTTCTGTGTTTCTGCTGTGGAGTTGAAACAAAGTACAGGAAACTTTTGTCATCAATGCTCCCTCCAATTTCGAATTGTGGGGGGTGTGGAAGTCCGGGATGGCATTGTAGAAGTGCGCTCAAGGTGGGGCGGGATGAAGATTGGAGATGTGTGTACTCACTCAGCTGGCAGGTTTGTTCTCAGATGTTTCTTCACAATACTAGAGGAGAAAGTGAGGTCTGCAGATGCTGGAGATCAGAGCTGAAAATGTGTTGCTGGAAAAGCGCAGCAGGTCAGGCAGCATCCAGGGAACAGGAGAATCAACGTTTCGGGCATAAGCCCTTCTTCAGGAATGAGGAAAGTTTGTCCAGCAGGCTAAGATAAAAGGGAGGGAGGAGGGACTTGGGGGAGGGGCGTCGGAAATGTGATAGGTGGAAAGAGGTCAAGGTGAGGGTGATAGGTCAGACTGGGGTGGGGGCGGAGAGATTAGGAAGAAGATTGCAGGTTAGGAAGGCGGTGCTGAATTCGATGGATTTGACTGAGACAAGGTGGGGGGAGGGGAAATGAGGAAACTGGTGAAATCCGAGTTCATCCCTTGTGGTTGGAGGGTCCCTAGGCGGAAGATGAGGCGCTCTTCCTCCAACCGTCGTTTTGTTGTGGTCTGGCGATGCAGGAGTCTTCACAATACTAGGTAACACCATTAGTGAGCCTCCGGTGAAACACTGTTTTCTGTTTATGTGCCTTTGTCTGTAAAGATGGTGAGCCTCAGAGGCTGGTAAATGGGGTCCAATCGCTGTGTTTATTGATGGAGTTCCAGTTTGAATGCCAGGTCTCTAGGAATTCCCATGTATATATCTGTTCAGCTGGTACTAGGATGGATGTGTTGCCTCAGTTGAAGTGGTGTCCTTCTTAGTCTGTATGTAAGGATACTCGTGATAGTGGTCATGTCTGTAGGTGGCTAGTTAGTATTCGTGTATCCTGGTGGCTAGTTTTCTGCCTGATCGCCCGATGTAGTGTTTGTTACAGTCCTTGCAGGTTATTTTGTTTTGCTGGCTGTTCGTATGGGGTCCTTTAGGTTCATCAATGGCTGTTTCAGTGTGTTGGTAGGTTTGTGGGCTACTATGATGCCAAGGGGTCGGAGTAGTCTGGTAGTCATCTCTGAGATGTCTTTCATGCATGGTCGTGTGGCTAGAGTCTTTGGGCGTGTTGTGTCTACTTGTTTGGGTTTGTTGTGTGGAGTTGGGGAAGGGGGGTGTGGATTAGAGATGTAACATTTGACTGGTAACAGGGACCTGACGTTTACAGGCAAATGGCAGTACCCAGGGACCTCAACTCCATCGCTGGAATGGATCTGCAGACAGATAAATCCTAAGAGTTCAGTGATAGGGGATTTGGAAACGGTGGTGAGAGACTGTTGGGAGAAAGAAGCTCCTGCCCTTAGCTTCTTAATAAAATAACACTTATGTCTTATATCTGATACATAGCTCCAAAGAGGAGCTAGTTTAATCTGATTTCTATTGCCCAGTGAACAAATTCAAAGGAAGATTTGCATTCATATAGGCCCTTTCATAACCATCAGATATCTCAAGACATTTTATAGCCAATGACGTACATTTGAAGTGTCATGTGGGATATGTAGCAATCAGTTTGGGCGCAGCAAGTTCCCACAAAAATGTGATTATTCATTCCTCACAATTTGGCACGGTCATACTCAGACAGAGCATGGTGTGAGAAGTGGAAGCTATCATTTGGGACAGTAAAGGTTCCATTCCAAGTCTGCAGTTAATGCACATCATTACAGCAGAAAAAAGATCAACTAGCTTCACGGCTTGCTGTCTGATGAGTACAGCAGTGCTCTGTGAGCAATCCAAATAGCAATGAGATGTCCCTTTTTCCAATGGTGACAGAATGAAACAATACAAAGTAAATTCAGCAGATCAAGGGTAAATTTGCTGTAACTTAGGTCAGAATAAATTAGTTACACCATCGATATATATTGACAGAGCCATCATGCAATTTTTTTGGATCACTAATTATGTCTTTGAGGACACAATTAGGCTGATATCGATGCCAACAAGAGGGAAAAACCTACTTAAACTTGTCCTCACCAATATATCTGTCACAGATGCATTTGTCCAGAATAGTTTCAGTATTAGCAACCATCACACTAATGTTGTCCTTGTGAAGACCAAATTCTAACCTCATATTGAAAATACCCTTCTATTGTGACATGGGGTGACCAGTGAATAGAAAATATAGACTAACATTACAACAAGTCAAATCCTCACTAGCAGAAATTCATGGAGCTTTGAGATAGCCTAGAAAGCTGCTATTTATGCTCAATATAAAAAAAATGAAAACAGTGGTGTTATAAAATGCATGAAAAATGTCTTCAGCTTTCAATTTGTTGCACTTAAAATTGCAACATTTCAGCTTACAACATTACATGACAATGAACCAACCTTGCACAGTAAATGGCATTGCAAAATGTTGTGAGCTCACTCTAGAAAATCTCAGGAACATTTTGCCATTTAGCAAGCAGCTTTCAGATGCTCAAGGTGGCAAATTGTACTCAAACACAACCTGCAACATCATGGTCTGGTGTGCTCCTATGATATTGTTGCCATCAAAGCTAGGGAATCAATGCTGATTCAATGAATAGTGCCAGAGAGCATGCTGGGAGCAGTACCAGATGTACTTAAAAATGAGGTGTCAACCTGAAGAAGCTACAGTAAGTTACAGAAAGAGCAAACCAATCCCACTAACAACAGATTAGATCAAAGTTATGCAGCCCTTACTCATCCTGTCCTGAATCAAATAACTAACTGGATGAGGAGGCTCAACAAATATCCTCACGTCAAATGATAGGGAACAATGCTGTCAAAGCAAACGACAAGCTGAAGCATTTGTAACCATCTTCAGTCAAAAGTACCGAGTGGATTATTCATCTTGACTTCCTCTAGAGGCTGTCAGAGTGTGGTGCTGGAAAAGCACAGCAGGTCAGGCAGCATCCGAGGAGCAGGAGAATCGACGTTGCGAGCATAAGCTCTTCATCAGGAATCAAGCCCTTCCTCCACAGGCTGCCAGCATCACAGATGTCACTCTTCAACCAAATTAATTCATGACCAAACACTGTGGAAATTTGCCCAGGTTTGTCTTGCTCACAAAAAACAGAACAAATCTAACTGAGCCAATTATTGCCTCATCACTCCACTCTCAATCATCAGCAAAGTGATGGAAATTGTCATTGACAATGCTATCAAATGCACTTACTCAGTAACTACCTGCTTTCCAATGTTCAGGACTGAGACAACAAGGAGTTCCACTCCAGATCACATTGCAGCCTTGGTCCAAACGTGGACAAAAGAGCTTAATCGGAGAGATGAGCTGGCTGTGACAGCCCTGGATATCAATGCAACATTTGACCGAGTGCGCCATTAAGGAACTCTGGCAAAATTGAAGAAAGTGGGATGAAGGAGCAAAATTTTCAATTGGTTAGACTTGTATCTAACACAAAGAAAAATGACTGTACGTGTCAGCAACCTCTCATTTTAGTCACAGAATTATTAGAGCGCAGAAGGAGGCCTTTCAGCCCATTGTGCCTGCACCAGTTTTATTATCTAGTGCCAGTTTCCTGTCCTTTCTCCATGTCCCTGCACACCACAACTATCCAAAAAGTCTCATGCCCTCTTGAATATCCCAACCTACCTCCATCACGTTTCCAGACAATGTATCCCATATTCTATGTTTTTTCATACATCACCCTTCCTTCCTTTGCACATCTCTTTTAATATATGCCAGCTGAGGGCAAGCAAGTGTCTTGTACAAGTTTAACATCAACTCCTTGCTCTCATTAGACATCAGTTGGGGTGTTGCATACAGTTGTGGGTGCCACATTATTGTAAAGATGTTTTGAGGAAAGGTCACCAGATCAGAAATGTTAACTTTGATTTCTCTTCACAGACCCTGCCAGACCGTCTGAGCTTTTCCAGCAACAATATTCTGGCTTCTGTTGAGAAGTGGCAAACCACATACGAACTATAGTGGCAGGCAATAAATTTCATCAACAGGAGAAAGCTATAATCTATCCATATCCTCTTGACGTTCAATGGAATTACCATTGCTGAATTTCCCACTGATAACATCCTAGGGGTTATCATTGGTTTAAGACTGAACTGGACTAGTCATATAAAAATTTGAGACTAAAAGAATCACAGAATCACAGCATTTTTAGGGTGCTGGAGGCCATTTGGCCCTTTTCCGAAGTCAGAATTTAGGAATTTCATAAGCCACTGAACTCTTGACTACCCAGAGCCTATCTACAATCTTCAAGGAACAAATCAGGAGTGTGATGGAATATTTTACATTTAGTTGGATGAATAAATTACCTATACTTAAAAGCTTGACACCAACCCAGACAAAGCAGACCGCTTGACTGGCATTCCATTTAACACTGAAAACATTCACAGCTTCCACCAAAGAGGCTGCAGCATACACTATCAACAAGATATAGTGCAATAACTTACTAAAGCTTCTTTGGTAGCATTTTCTATGCCCACAACCTCTACCATCTAGAAGGAAAAAGGCAGCAGATACATGGGAACACATAACTTGAAAGTTTCCCTCTGAGCCACACACTTGTAATAATATCATTGCTTCCTCACTATCACTGGATAAAGATCTTGGAACTCCCTTCTTATCAATGCTATGACAGCAGCAACAATCAAACATAAAAATAATGTAATAAAAACTGGAAGAACTGCGTATGCTGGAAATCAGAAACAAGAACAGAAATTGTTCAAAAAGCTCAGCAGGTCTGGCAGCATCTGTGAAGAGAAATCAGAGTTATCTGAGAATTGAGTTCTGAGGAATGGTGACTGGACCCGAAACATTAATTCGGATTTCACTCCACGGATGCTGCCAGACCTGCTGAGCAACTCCTGTCTTTGTTTCTAAAGATAAGGTCAACCTGCCAGGTGCATGTCTTCAGAAAGTACTTATGGTAAAGAGATTGGAATGGGGATGAATTCAAGAAAAGATTTCTCAATTTCCTGCTACTACTTTGGCATCGGATCAGTGGAAACCCTGGTCAATTTGTCCTTGGTAGCCATTCACACCAATTGTCCAGTGGTTTTGCTGACACATCATCACGGAATTGGCTAAGCACTTGAACTTAAAACCCACAATGGAAATTGGTGAGAACTTGTCTTATTATAGCTTGCTGATACACAGTGCAGTTGGAGGGAGGGCGGGATGGAGGAGGTGGCAGGGGAAATAATCATGAAAGCTGCCAAGCTCTCATATTAAAACTGTAACTGGTTTACCAATGTCCTTTGTGGATACGAATCTGGCACCCCCTACTCATAACTCCAGTTCCACACTAAATGATTGTCTCTTGATGCCCACTTAAGTAGATGAGCACACCACTCAATCAATCAATCATATCCACCACCTCCTCTGTAACACAGCCTTGTCAGTATCACCCACATCCTAAAAACAAGTAATAAAAATTAATGCTGCTTAGTTCAAATTATTTCCTAATTACTTTTTAAGCATTAAATTCCCACCCATGTTATTAATGTTGCTTAGTTCAAATTGCACAATTGTTCAAATACCTAACATAAAAAATGAACTTGAACCATCTGCAGCAGATGGTATAATATATGCTATTTCCTGATAACCAACTATAATTTATCACTTAATAAGTCTGTGGTAATAATATTACTACAGGTCACTTCTTTCGTGAAGCTGTAGTCACACATCAGTTGCCTGTAATAGAGAAAATGTTGGAAATACACAGCAAGTCCTGTCAAAACCTGTACAGGCAAATATGTTAACTTTTAGTCTGTAACATCCTTCATTGTCCAAAGGGTCTACATCTGAAGTATTGATTTTTTTTAAACAGACCTTTGCAAACCTGTGAAGCTACCGACAGTTTTTGCTCCTTTTGCAGTTTCCTAGCATTTGTATTTTTCTTCCTTTCAGCATCACAGTGTGAATCATGTGGCTAATATCACAAGAGCCACCAACGAGACAAGAGAAAATTTAGAAAGGATATGAGTAATAGGAGAATTGAGCAATTTGACAATGGCTGTAAAACTGGTGTAATAGGGTGGGCACCAAATTTCTGGGGAAGGTAGGACCTGTACAAACGACCCAGATGATCTAAACCTGAACAGGACTGAGATAAATATCTATGTAGGAAGATTCACTAGTGCCGTTAGGGAGGGTTAACCTTTGATTGGCAGCGGGATGGAAACTCAGAGTAAATTCTCAGTAGGGAGCGAGAGGTGGAAAATTAACTAGTGATTCTGTAAGACAGAGGGATAAGAGGTAAATTGGCAGTATTAAATTGTACGTAACCCAAGGTGTGCAATGAATAAATCCTATGGGCTCAGATAGACATGGGGGGGGAGGGGGGGAAGCTATAATGGAAACTTGGCTTAAAGGGGAGCAAGAATTCCAACAGAACAGTGTACCGAGTGTACAGGGTTCAGGCAGGAGAAAGAAGGGAACAAAAAAAAGGTGAGGGTGTAGCATTTTTGGCTAAAGAATCAATCACAACAGTCAGGAGGGATGATATACTAAATGAAACATCCATTGAGGCCATATACAGGTTAAGCTCAGAAACAGGAAAAAGGACTAAATGTAAAGCACGGCCCCAAACAGTGAGAGAGATTTAGAGGAGCAAAGAGGTAAGCAAGTTTCTGAATGCAAAAAAAGGGGCAAATAATAGTTAGGGACCTCGGTTACTTAGATATTGACCAGGTTATAAACAGTATGACAGGTACACAGGGCACAATATTCTTGAACTGCATTCAAGGGAACTTTATCGGCGGGAACAAGATAAGCCCAATGACAGGGGGCACAATTCTAGATTTAGATTTAGGATATAAAGGAGGGCAGGTGGATGAAGTAGTAGTGGATGAGTGGAATGTGGGATTTTCCTGGCTGTGCCGGAATGTATTTCCTATCCTTCATTTAAAGGGCTGATGAGTTGCCTTCTTTGGAGAGTTTAGGTATACCCAGAGTGCTGCTTGGGAGGGATTTGCAGAACTTTGACCCAGCGACACTAAAGAAACAGCAAACTACTTCCAGGTCAGGATAGTAAGTGATTGTGATGGGAAATTGCAAGTGGGTGATCTTCCCACATATCTGTTGCCCTTGTCCTTCGAGATGGATGTGCTCATGGGCTTGGAAAGTGCTGTCTAAGGAGCCTTTGTGAATTTCTGCACTGTGTCTTGCAGATAGCATACACTGCTGCGACTGAGCATCGGTGGTGGAGGGAGTGGATGTTTGTGAATGTGGTGCCAATCAAGTGAGCTGCTTTGTCCTGGATGGTGTCAAGCTTCTTGAGTGTTGTTGGAGCTGCCCCCATCCAGGCAAGTGGGGAGTATTCCATCAAATTCCTGACCTGCGTCTTGTGGATCATAGACAGGCATTGGGGAGTCAGGATGTGAATTACACACCACAGGATTCACAGCCTCTGACCTGCTTTTATAATCACAGTATTTATATGGCTAGTTCAGTTCAGCTTCTGGTCAATGGTAAGCCTCAGGAAATTGATAGTCAGGGATTCAGTGACAGTAAGAACAATGAATGGCAAGAGGCAGAGTTAGATTCTCTCCTGTTGGTCCTGTTAGATTCTCTCCTGATGGTCCTTGCCTACTGATAGATTTAGCATCATTGTGGAAAGGGACAAAGAAAACCACAGTAACATTTCTAAATTGAACAAGACAAAGACAAACTTATCTGGAAGAAAATAATTATTTACAGCTACCTGAAGGTTAATCAGTGGATGCTGTCTACATAAATGTTAGTAAGGCATTTAACAAGGTCCCATGTAGAAGAAAAGTTAAAGTACATGCAATACAGGATAATATGGCAATTTTGATTCAAAATTGTCTCAATGACAAGAAACAAGGGTTAACAATAGATGGATGTTTTTGTAGGTGGGAAGCAGTTCCAGTTGTGCTCCACAGAGTTGAGTTTTGGGTCCCTTTCTGTCTCCGATATACATTAATGTTTTAGGTTTAAAGATGGAAGATACAATTAGGAACTTTTAAACCACATGAAAATTGGCTGGATAGTGAAGAGAATGGCTGCCAGCTGCAGGATAATGTCTTGGCTCAGTGGACAAAAAAAAGGTAAATAGAACTCAATCCAGAGAAGTGCAAGGTTATGCATTCGAAGTACGCAGAATAAATGGAAGGACATTGAGAGGGGTAGGAGTGCGGGATCTTGCAGAGCATGTCCACTGGTCCAGGAAGGTAGCAGGTCAGGTAGATGAGGTGATAAAGAAACCATATGGGTGCTTTCCTTCATTGGGCAAGGCATTGAATACAACAGCAGGGATGCAATGTTGGAATCGAATGAGACACTGGTTATAAATGGTTTGGATGCGAACATAGCAGGTATGAAGTTAAGAATTACACAACACCAGGTCATAGTACAAGAGGTTGGACTATGGTCTGGTATTGTGTCATTTTTAACTTTGTCTACCCCAATCTAACACCGGCACCTCCACTGCATAGGAGGTATGGTTAGTAAGCTTGCAGATGACACCAAAATTAGAAGTACAGTGCACAGTAAAGAAGGTTACCTCAGATTACAACAGGACGTCGATGGGCCGAGAAGTGCCAGATGCAGTTTAATTTAGATAAGTATGAGGTGCTGTATTTTGAAAAGACAAATCAGGACAGGGCTTATACACTTAATGGTAAGATGCTGGGGAGTGTTACTGAACAAAGAGACCTTGGAGTGCAGGTTCATAGTTCCTTGAAAGTGGCGTCGCAGGTAGATAGGATAGTGAAGAAGGTATTTGGTGCATTTGCCTTTATTGGTCAGTGCATTGAGTACAGGAGTTGGGAGGTCATGTTGCAGCTCTACAGGACATTGGTTAGACCACTTTTGGAATACCGTGTTCAATTCTAATCTCCCTGCTATTGGAAGGGTGTTGTGAAACTTGAAAGGGTTCAGAAAAGATTTATGATGATGTTGCCAGGGTTGGAGGGTTTGAGCTACAGGGAGAGGCTGAATGGTTGGGGCTGTTTTCCCTGGAGTGTCGGAGGCTGAGGGGATACCTTTATGAATATTTATAAAAACATGAGAGGCATGGATAGGGAGAATAGACAAGATCTTTTCTCTGGTGTGGGGGAGTCCAAAACTAGAAGGCATAGATTTAAGGTGAGAGGGGAAAGATTTAAAAGGAACCTAAGGAGCAATGTTTTCACACAGAGGGTGGTGTGTGTGTGTGGAATAAGTTGCCAGGGGAAATTGTGGAGGCTAGGACATTTACAGCATTTAAAAAGCATCTAGATGAGTATTTGAATAGGAAGTGTTTAGAGGGATATGGGCCAAATGTTGGCAAAAGGGACTAAATTAATTTAGAATATTCTGGTCGGTATGGACAAGTTGAACTAAAGGGTCTGTTTTCATTCTGTATATCCCTATGACTCTAGTCTATATTTGCATACGTGTTCAGTTCTGGTCACTGCATTACAGGAAGGACACAATTACCCTAGTGAGAGTACAGAGGAGGTTTGCAAGAGTTTTGTTAGGGCTTGAACATTGCAGGTATGAAGAAAGGTTGGATTGGCTAGAGTTGATTTTCCTGATACAGTGGAGGCTGAAGGCTGATTTCAAGGTGCACAAACCAATGATAGGCTTAGATACAGTGGACAGGGAAGTTCTGTTTCCCTCAGAAGAGGAACCAATCACCAGGGAATTCAGATCTGTCCAGTTTGGTAGTTAAGGTGTAAACCCTTAACTCATTTGAAAGGAACCAGGATCTGCACATGAAGCATTCTAAGTGAAAGGCTAGGTGCTGGTAAATGAGATTGGAATAGGTAGCTAGTTTATTCAGCTAGTGCAGACTTAGTCAGCTGAATAGTCTATATCTGTGCAATAAGGTAGTGTCTATGGTTTCAACTGTTTTAAAACTCACCACAACACCTCAGAAACAATCCAACATACTTCTCGATACATTGCAATAGCAGAAGGTCTTAACTATTACTTCATCTGCAGCTTGGGTGCCTGACTCTTTAAGGAAGACTTGTACAGGACTCATTCCACATCTCTATGTCAGCTATTTGCAAAGTGATGCATACGTTCATTGCCTGGTCCACTGTGGTCCAACTAGCTATTGTAGCTCTGTATCAGCTGTTGGGCTGTGAGATACAGGGATAGTGCTCTTTCACAAGTTTCTGGCAGACAAAAAGACACAACAGCATTCTGAAGAGGGGGTATCAAAAACAGGTTGGTGATGTTTATGGGTGGCACAGTGGCACAGTGGTTAGCACTACTGCTTCACAGCGCCAGAGACCAGGGTTCAATTCCCACCTCAGGCAACTGACTGTGTGGAGTTTGAACATTCTCCCAGTGTCTGCTTGGGTTTCCTCCGTGGGTTTCTTCACAATCCAAAAAATGTGCAGATTAGTTGAATTGGCCATGCTAAATTACCCATAGTGTTAGGTGAAGGGGTAAATGTAGGGGAATGGGTCTGGGTGGGTTGCGCTTCGGCAGGTCAGTGTGGACTTGTTGGGCCGAAGGGCCTGTTTCTATACTGTAAGTAAGTAATCTAATCTAAAAAGGCATTAAATCACAAGCGGCATTTGGGAGGTGGATTTTTTTGGCTCTGATTTCTGACTGTTTTATTATCATTTATTTTGGCTTGACCCAACAAGTATAGGGAGTGTGAGCGTACTCCACAGTATACAGAGAGTAAACATTAAAATGTTTCTTGCCTTAGACATCCCTCATATGAATAAATAAGAGTTTAAAGCCGAGTGTGATGAGACAAAAACGTATATTTTTATTTGATAGGGCTGCTATTTCTCACTTGAGCGATTACCATTGGAGACAGGGATTCAGTAATTTTATCCCAGATTTGTGAGCAACAACTTTTAAATGAATATATGTGAACTAATGTTTTTTTTTGTAATGTTTTAGACCAGCAAAGGCAGGAAGTATCATTCTATCATTGAGATGATGCTTTAACTTAGAGGATTGCCATAATACATGCGCCATTAGTTAACAACATTGCTGTAAATCTGTTCATGTCGGATTTGCTATCATATTGTCACCATCAGTTAATAACAGTGTTGATGAAATGTTACTGATGTTACCTTAATATATACACATACATATGCAATATTCTACTCCTCTAGACCATCAAAGTTCCTACATAAATGCATGTGAAATAATGCTTGTATATTTTAAAACAGAATAATATATGGCCCTGCTTGACTGCCTATACATTTCAACATTTCTGTACACAATTTATTGCAGCATTGATTCAAAAATAAAAAGTTAAATGACAATCCCTAAGGCAACAACAATGAAAATAGGTTCTATTGTGATGGGCATACCAAAGTCTAGTTAACTCTGCGTTTTCTTTGTAAATATTGTCCCTGAAATTCCACAGGGATGCTCCCACTTTCCAATGGGAATGCTGTTGACAGACCAGCAAAACCTAAGGAGAAAACATAAATGGCCAGGACTGTGACAGGAGAATGGGTGGCCCACACTGGCCTACAGATTCACAGACAAGTCTAACTCTAGACAAGAAGCCATTCAGGAGTTGATTCAAAAACAAAAGGCAGGTCAATCAGATCACTGTTTCACACATATAGGTGATCAATATAAAATGGCACTGCCCATGTCATTTGAGGATAAGATGCTAATTATTGCCACATGTAGTTGTATAGATTGCTGCACTTGTTGACTCTTGGTCTACAGAGTTTATTTAGTCTAAAGTACGACAGAAAAACCACAAGTGAATCTCAACAACAACGGCTTCTCTTCTTAAGCAAGATGCAGTTTATTGCATGACAGCAATCAGGTTCAGGTTATATTAGTAGGACAGAAATTGTTACTGAGTCTATACAAAGACCTACCTGTTTTTTCTAGATAAGAGTGGTGCTGGAAAAGCACAGCAGTTCAGGCAGCATCCGAGGAGCAGTAAAATCGACATTTCGGGCAAAAGCCCTTCATCAGGAATAGCTGTTTTTTCTGTCTACTTTGTATTCCGGAGTTGCTCTGCCTAGCACAAGTTCCTGTGCCATCATCAAGATTTCATGGAGCCAAATGCATTTGTCATCATTAACTCTTTCAGAACCTGAAAGGACCTGTATATTTCCTTTTTGGATTATAAAATGAACTGAAGTCAGGGTCTGTCATTTAACTGAAATACCAGTGGAGTTTTGCAAATTGAAAAACTTAGTGTACATTTTTAGCTGTATACCACTGAGTTGCTTTTAGAGCAGTGAAATTGTTGTTCAGAAGGTTACAATAATTTCTGGTAAGAAATAGAGGTTTGATTGAAAATTAAGTATGACTAATTAGGTCGAACACTGAAAGATATTAAAACTAGTTAAAGACAGAGATTCATGTAGGAGTTAACCATGAAAAACTCCATCATAAAAAAAGGATAGACTTACAGGGGCCATAGAGATGACACATACATGCTATTAATTGAACTACTACTCAGTATAGACAACATAAACAAATAAACAATTGTTTAATCACTCAAAAGGAGACCTGGAAAGTCATGGTAACATCATACCTGGGTATGAAATTACAATTACAGAAGAAATATTGGAATGATCCAACTGGAAGAATGCTTATCCCATGAATACCATTAGAAATCAGGATAAGACAACACTCAAAGAGATAAAAATGAAAATATCTTTACTAATAAACTTTTAACAAAGGATTCTTTCAAGATTGCAAGAATGAAGGAAAGATGAAAGGAGTATAAAAATAATTGGCTCGATGAAAGCTCACAACTTCATAAAGGAATCCACTAAATAATTGAGGTTAAGGTTAAATGAAACAGCCTTACATGAAAATAGGAGGAACCACTACCGAGGGTTTAACAGCCACATCTGTCAGGCAGGAGGGTGCCAAAAATATAAAAAAGACCCTTTCACTGAAACTTCAGAAATATTATAAGCCTTTGTATAAAATTACTCAAAAAGGTATTTTCTCCCATTGGAGTCAATACCTTACTTTCTCAGTGACTTATGGTAAATCTTTACTTTAAATGTTGGTGAATATTCCATTCTTAGATATTGGGAGAAAGTGAGCACTACAGATGCTGGAGATCAGAATAGAAAAGTGAGGCACTGGAAAAGCACAGGTAGTCAGGCAGCATCCAAGGAACAAGAGAGTCAACCTTTTGGGCTTAAGCCCTTTATCAGGAATGTGGGGGCGTGGCAGGATCAGAGAGATAAATACAAGGGTGGGGATGGGGTAAAGGTAGCTGCGAAGGCGATAGGTGGATGCAGAAGGGGATGATGGTGATAGGTTGGACAGGAAGGCGGAGCAGATAGGTGGGAAGGAAGATGGACAGGTGGGACAGTTCAAGAGGGGAAATGAAGAAACTGGTGAAAGCGATATTGATCCCATGTGGTTGGGGGGTCCCAAGGCAGAAAATAACGCGTTCTTACTCCAGATATCAGGTGAATGGGATTTTGCAGTGAAGGAGGCCCAGGACTTGCGTATCCTTGGCAGAGTGGGAGGCAAAGTTGAAATGGCCTGCCACAGAGCAAGGGGTTTGTTTGCTGCATGTGTCCCAGAGATGTTCCCTGAAACATTCTGCAAATTGGTGTCTTGTCTCCCCAATGTAGAGGAGACTACATCGAGAGCAACAGACACTGTAGATGAGGTATTTGGACGTGCAGGAAAATCTCTGCTGGATGTGGAAGGATCCTTTGGGGCCTAGGATGGAAGTGGTGGGGGAGGTTTGGGCATAGGTTTTACACCTCTTGCAGTGGCAAGGGAAGGTGCGGGGAGTGGAGAATAAATTGGTGGAGGCGTAGACCTAACGAAGGAGTCACAGTGGGAATAGTCTCTGCAGAATGCTGGTAGGGGTGGGAGGGAAATATATCTCTGGCGGTGGGGTGTGACTGTGGGTGGCAGAAATGGGAGAGGATGATGCGCTGCATCCGGAGGTTGGTGAGGTCGAAGGCGAGGACTGGGGGGGTTCAATGGACTGGGGGGTTCAATCCTTGTTGCGGTTAGGAGGGGTCCTCCACCTAGCCACCTGACGCCATCAACGTCGATTTCACCAGTTTTATCATCTCCCCTTCCCAACCTCATCCCAGAACCAACCCTCCAACTCGGCACTGCCCTCTTGAACTATCCATCTTTCTTCCCACCTCTCCTGCTCCTCGGATGCTGCCTGACCTGCTGTGCTTTTCCAGTGCCTCCCTTTTCAAATCAATTCTTGGATATTGTTAGATATTATATTCTTAGCTATTCTTAGATATTCCTAGATGTCTAAGATATTCTTGAATAGTTATAAATAATGTCAAATTGCATTGTACCAGAATGGGTTTACATCTTTTGATCATTTTTAGCATACCCATATACCTATGCTTTTAAAGTATATTGCTTGTCAACTTCTGTTAATATAATTGTAAAAGTAGTATATTGAGTCATTTGAGAAATTAATCCCTATACTTTACACACTTTCTTTATCAGTTAAGTGAATTTTCTGAAGAGAAAAATCCCAGACTCTATAAACAAAAACATTTATAGCATAGCTAAGGCTTATTAAAATTAAGCAGGCTATTTAGAGAATAGTAACAGTCTCAGGTTGCTCTCTTCTTGCGGATATGTAAATCATACATACCCAAAACAAAGTGTTTATGGCTAGCTTGAATTCAGTGGATCAGGGATATACTCTTGATCTAACCTGATCAGTGGCACCAGGAATCTGAATTTAGAACAAATTGTGTAACACCAGCCTTGAAAGTGATTGAGCTGAAATTTGCTACAGGCTGATGAGAGCTGGTCCAGAGCCAGCAGTGAAAAAACATCTCTCTCCTTTCTTCCTGTGTCACTAAAAAGACAGAAAAATTAAGCAACATAAGAGAAAGAATTCTAATAAAACAAAAAGCCTAGGTGCATTCCTCAATACCACAATATCTAAACACAATTTGTTATGCTATGGGAAATAAAATAAGCACCGCTATAGGAGGTAAAATACCTTGTCGGAGGCAAATTCACACCGTGGTAGCAGCAGTGGTTACCTACAACAGAGTCCAATATCTGGGTAGCAAATACTAACTAAAGATCAATCAGACAACAACTGTAAAGTTCCTCACCTATACGCAGCATCAGTTTCTGAGTATAGACAGCTCTACAGGTCTACAGAATGGGCATAAACCAACATGAAAACAGAGTTAATTTGTTCTGAAGTGAAAGTTCTATCAGATAAAATAAATGTCTCAGATTGTGTGAGTATAAAAAAAAAGGTCCATATTTGAGCTGGGATACAAGACTTGTGATGTGTCATGCAGAAAGTGAACAGGCTAAACATGTCGTTCCTGATGACTGACAAATAAGTAACAGCCTAACATAACAACAGCTGTACTATCTCCATTATTAAGAAGGAGCACTGTTATCTACTCTGACACAAAGTTAGGGCTGCATGGCTTAAGGTGATATAGACCAACTTGTTAAAGCTGATGAAGGGTTTATGCCCAAAATGTCAACACTCCTGCTTCTTGATGCTGCCTGACCTGCTGGGCTTTTCCAGTGTCACCCTCTTTGACTGGAATCATGGATAGCAGAAACCTAATTATTGATTGGGTATGCAGAGGCACCCTTTCTGAATTACAACTGTTCAAACAACTTATACAGTTTTGTTTTACAGATCAAAATGATGAGTGAATCTGATGAAGGAGATCTAAAAATCTTACAGACCATTGGGAAGGAAGCACTTCACAGATTTAACACATGCAGTCTTTTGGTGAACAATCAGAAAGAACTAAAAAGTACTGCAAAGTTCTCAAATCACAGATCAAGTTAAGAATTAGCTTCAGAATTAACAGACACTAACTCATGTCAGAGCGACAGAAATCTCAAGAGCTGTTGACCAATTTGTCAGAAAATGCTGCAGCAAAAGGCATGAATATGACTATCAAAGAGAAACTGTCAGAGAAGCTCACTGAGTTAGTCATTCACTCCACATCCATCAGAGTCCTTCAGAAGGATATTTTGGTTAAAAAAGGACCGTACCATTGATGCATTACTTCAGGTTTATGATTAATTAGTAGTCAAAATGCAGACCGACCACTATTACAGGTACACAATCCTTTATCCTAAATCCCAAAATCCAAAAAGCTCCAAAATCGGTAGGTTTCTCGTGAAGTTTTCTTCTCCATAATAAGTTTGTTTAGCATGCAAACAGTTAACCCAACTCCACACTCACTTGACCCACGTCTCTCAGATGTGACATGACAGCATGGCCCAACACTGGCAGGCATCAATTCTGTCTCAGGGCTTGTCGTACTCAAAGGTGCGTCTGCTTTTCATAAGTTTTTTTTATTTCACCGTTAAACTGTCACTTATTCTGAAATCTGAAAAATTCCGAATTCCGAAAACCAGCGGGTTTCGGATAAAAGGATTATGTACCCCTATACATGTTTTAGGTGCAGCTGACACTATTGCTACAGTCAGCAAAGTACAAAAAACTAACAACATCTGTATCAGCTGGGTGCTATTGCACCTAGCTAAAAGCTGTCCAGCTCTTCTTGGTATTGGTAATACATGAATATCCTGTGGCATTGGGCACATACAGGAAATCTGCTTCCAAGGGCCAAGCCAGGCTCTAGAACAAAACACAGGTGACCAAATAGAACAGTACAACACTATATCACTGCTAGCTAGAAGAAGTGTTAAGAATGTGCACAAATATATATACAACCATGATCCTTGGAGCCTCCAAGTGAAGGACAAATTTCTGAAGATGACCAAGCTTATCACTTGCTCACAAGTGAACAGAAGCTTTTACACCATTTAATGTCATATATTCTGAAAAGGTAGGACCACAAGCACCTTAAAAGCTACAGCCAGAGACGTTAGTGATGAAATGTTATCACAACGTATCCTGAAAGACAATGTACCTCAGCAAGTGACATTCCCAGGTAGAGACTTTGAGAGAGAATTTCACAGCTTGTAATGGAACATCAATTCCATGTATTGGCCAGGTCACATTTCAATGCCAATTTACACTTGGCTTCCTGCCATCTTCTACCTAGTAGACATCAGCAATACAACAGTGGCAGGACTAGGAGCATGCATAGATTTCAGTGTAGTCACAATTCACGACAGTCAATGCACACGCACTATGGCAGAATACACAAGTAATAGATTTGTACGTTAACTATTCAGGCAATAGAGAACCTGTTTTCTTTTCTTGTGTGAGATTTCTGCATTGACCATTACTAACATGTTCCTTCTCCACTAAAATCAGTCAACTGATCCATGTTTGCAGTTAAGTGAAGTTATATCATAGTTGTACGACGTCAGAAATTGTGTGAATCATGGCCAGGCCTTGTGCAGACTATCTCTGTTCAATGTGCTGGACATTTTAAAAATCATTGTTTCTTTCACAGCATCTGGGAAGGAGCAACGTCCTGTCTTTCAGCACCTCATATTTCTTGTACATAAGGATCCCGTTCTCCTGTTATTTATCTAGAGACATGGTGGAGCATAATCATCCTGTATATGTTGGCAATAAGGAACAAGGATGCCACAGTGAACCCTTCCCCTTACTTCCTGAATTCTTACAATAATTTTATTTGCATGGCTAAAAGGCAAGGTTATTTTTACTGATGCATAATTTACACATTAATTATCCATTTACTCACACCACTTATTTGTCGATATTTTTCGAAATGCTGCTCGTGGCTCACTTGTTTGCTAATTATGCAACAAAGTCCGGAAATTGCAGTAATTTGATTCTCTTCCAAACCCCATTCACAAAACAAAGTTGACTTTGAAAACCTTTGTGTAGACTTTCCTGCTGTGAACTGAGAGCTACCAATTAGAGCTTTAACTGTTTTTTCAAAAATAAACTAAATCATACGCTTCTATCTGACAAAACATTTATTCAACTCATTCTGACATGAATCAATACAAAATTGATAAAAAATAGCAACAAATGAGATGACGCATCCAAACGGGCTATTTTGACAACTAGGGCTTGATAGTATATATTCAAATCTTCAAAGCAATATGATAAAACATCAAATTTTGGTGCACTCAAAAATATTGAGCCCTGCTTCAATCTAATCAGATTTCACAAGGGATGACAGACATCAAGATGTAAATAGTGCCCTTACGAAAATAAGACTCTTTTTTTACTGTCACACATTCATTTGTCATTTGCCTTTTCGTTCTTTTTCTGTCATCAGTTCCCAGCTGCAAGCCAAGTCAAAAAAGCTGTAACCAGGTCTCTGCCAATCAATTAAGTAAGCATATGACAGCAAGCTAAGATAAATACCCTGCCCACTTTTCTTTCTTCTAGAAAACACAAGCTTCCTCACGTCCCTCCACAATGCTGCCTTGGTATTGGTAACTTGTACCTCACTATTTTACACTACAGAATGCTGCAGTGCACCAAGATGCTCTGAATCACAGGAATTCTCTCCAGTCTTAGGAATTCAGAGGTCTGCATAACCAAACCTCTCCACTTGCCAGTTCAGATGTCGAGTTGTCCAACTCTTTTGAAGTAATGAGCCAAGCTATTCTGCAACTATTGACTTAAATTCACTTAAAATCACTTTTGGTCAGGTAGAAACATTACTGATAAAGCATCCACAAGATGTGCAGTAATGTTATGTAATAATCAGTTTCTTCAGCAATAAAAAAATACATATTGAGCACAGCAAACTTCTATACCCTTCCAACATACACCGCTCCCTAATAATATTTACATAAAGCAGATGCACACTACGGCACAAACAACAACATTCAAAGACACAAATTTAAAAATCAAAACTAATGCATTAAAAATCAATCTGATACACAAAAGTGACTATTTGACTATTCTTTGTTACGATTTTAGAATTATCTGATCTTCCTCATTTTATTGGGGTAGTTGTTCATGTGCCACTAATTTCACTTTTGAGCTTCATAGTGTGCAAAATCGGCCAGAGTTGTAAACAGCGGTAGACAAGCAGGAGGCTGGAAGAACACAGCAAGCCAAGCAGCATCAGGAAGTGAAGAAGTCAACATTTCTGGTGTAACCCTTCTTCAGGACTGGGGTGGGTATGGGGGGGAGCTGCAGATAAAGGGGGTGGCAGGGGGCAGGGTGGCGAAGAGGGAATAGGTGAAGACAAGCAGAGGGTACAACCTGGTTGGTTAATGGGAGGAATGAATTCAGTAAGTGGATGGGAGGAGTGGGAATCAGGGGAAGGGAAGGGAGGTTATTTGAAATTGGAGAACTCAGTGTTGAGCCCTCAGGGCTGTAGCCTGCCCAGCATAGTATTTGAGTTCTCCAATTTCAAATTACCTCCCTTCCCACCCCCGGACTCCCTTCCCAGCACCTCCCCCTTAGAACATGATTACAATATTATTTAGGGTGCCTGCAGCTCTTATCACACCATCTTTTATACCTTTCTTTGTGCTGTTGCCATCCTCTTTTCCTTTACACCATCATCACCACTCCTGCCTTAAACCCTCTCTTTCTTTCCTCCCTCCCTGCCCACTTTCACGACTTAAACCTGCTTAAAACGTAGCTCATTTCTCACCTTTGACCGTCATGATGAAAGAACATCAAGCAGAAATGCTAACGCTGGTTCTCTCCACAAATGTTAGTTGACCTGTTGTACTTTTTGACATTTTCTCCTTTTACAAGAGATGTTCTCCTTTCCATGGAAAATTAACACCATGTGGCTACCTGAGTGTTAACAAATAGAGGGAGGCAATGGCCTAATGGTATTATCACTGGACTAATAATCCAGAAACTCAATTCATTTTTTCTTTATTCATTCATGGGATGAGGGCATCAGGGGCTGGGCCAGCATTTAGTGCCCATTCCTAATTCGCCCAGAGAGCTGTTAAGAGTCAATCACATTGCTGTGGGTCTGGAGTCACATGTAGGCCAGGCCAGGCCAGGTAAGGATGGCAGTTTCCCTCTTAAAGGACATGAGTGAACCAGATGGAATTTTCCCAACAATCAGCAATGGATTCATGGTCATCACGAGATTCTTAATTCCAGACGTTTTTGAAAAAATCTGCAATGGCGCGATTTGAACCCAGGTCCCCAGAATGTTATCTGGGTCTCAGCATGAACTGTCCAGCTATTACCTCCCCTTAAATGTTTTGGGGATCCAGGTTAAAAATGCATGATGGCAGATGGTAAAATTTGAATTCAATAAAGAATCTGTAATTAAAGGTCTAATGATCAGGTTCACTAATATTCTTTCGGGAAGGGAATCTGTCATCCTTACCTGGTCTGGTCTACATATGACTCCAGACCCACAGCAATGTGGTTGACTCTTAACTACCCTCTGGGCAATTAGGGATGGGAAATAAATGCTGGCCCAGCCAGTGACATCCTCATTCCATGCATGAATGAAAATAAAACAGCTGCAATGGTGGAGCAGCAGAGACTTGTAGTTTGGAGTACTGAACATTTCATTCCTTAATGGAGGTTTTTACAATCAAAGTCCCCTCTTACTCAATTTAGCAACCAACTGAACATCAGGAATGGGTTGCCATTGCTTGTGTCATGAGGAGTTTGACGGGAATGATGAAAAACGTGACATAGGATATTGTCACGCTATTTGAACAGTGTTCCCTGTACCTGAGCTAGAGTTTCAGAGCACTTTGGGATAAAGTGACTAAATTGCAAGGATCCAGGCAGATTGTGTTCCAGCTAATTTCCCGCTCAGGTCCATTGTAAGTTGGGCAAATCACAAAATCTCATTTTAGGTGCTGAAATGACAAGTGTCCATTTTGCACTGGCTGAAATGCTGGCCCTGATGTATGCTATAGAGGGTGGAGGAAGTCGGAAAGCAAAAGTGAGTGCAAGAATGCACATGTTCCAGTAAAAGTATTCCCCTGACTAAGTATGGCATGATTCTTTACACTCTGATGTGTTTTTAAATTGCAAGAAGGAATTCTACATTCATACTGTATTTTACTGGATCACAACTTTGATTCGTTGCTGTAAGAGACAGTGGTGTAAGAAATTAAAATGACTACTTTAAAAAATTGATGAAAGAAAATGTAAAAGCTGCAAAAGAAGAAAATGCACAAAGTATTAAAGCCTCTCCCTGATGTCTCATAATATGGTAACAGAAAACTTTGCCAGATGGAAGATGCATTATGAAGAAAACACCTTCATTTGTTTGATTGTGTAAATAGATGGGTCATCTGTCAACCTTAACCACAAACATGATAATTAAAATGATATAATTTAGAACAATGGAATACACATATAATTCATATGTTCTACTAACCATTATGATTTTTCTATAATAAAATAGAATTCTGGTGAAACTGTTTATCTCCACAAATGCCACCTGAACTATGGAGTGTTTCCAACATTTTTAGTTTTATTTTGAATTTCCAGCATCCACAGTAGTTGCTTTTGAATAACGATGTTGCTGCTGTTCCTAAATCCTAACTTAACGAAAACACTTATTTAGTTTACACAATCATACTCTCTTCTAAGAGGGACAACTGCATTGCCTCAGTTCTTATTTATGGACATATACAGCATGAGCAGGAATACATCTTCTGGTGCAGCAGTCTCATCCTTTGGATGCTCCAAACATGCGTTGATATTCTGTTGTCTGCTATTCTTATTCTCATTTGTTATTATGTACAATCTTTCATAGAAGGTGCAAGAAATTGTGAATTAGATTAGGCTGTCAGACAAGATTGCAAAACAGAGATTAAATTTGAAAGTACATTTTGCAATGAGGATTGACTAAAAATCTATCAAATTGGATTACTTGTTATATTCCATTGCTTCCAAGTTAGTAATTCCATTATGAGCTTGCATTAACAATTTATCTTAACACAGAACTCATTATGTACAAAGAAATTAGAAGAGAGCTTCATAGTCTGTTAGATGGCAAGATCATAAAGGGTAGTGGTAGCAGGGAAAATAATAATAAAAAGATGACGATAATGCTGTCAAAAAGAAAGATCACAAAGCATTTGAAGGCAAGAATGAAAGTTTCTGCATCTACTGGGGTATAAAGTTTGACAAGTGAGTAGTCGAGTTTCCTGATTTACAAATGTCCGACTTACAAATGCTCGTACTTACAAATGCAAGACTGTAATTTTAAAGATTTGACCTCCAAACATTTCCTGTCCTCACAAATAGCTGCTTTATATTGTCCTGCATTGTGTTCTGAATTGTACACAAATTGACTTGTGAATGGACTCAAGGACAGAACCTGTTCACAACCTGGGGACCTCCTGTACAACATGGCTGAAGAAATCTTGCAATATAAGAAGGACTGTAGGTAGGCTATATGGGACAATGTTTTGAAAAGTTCTGCTAAGCTCATCCGAATGGAATGAGTGATCAAGGTTTGTGTAAAGATGTGTAACTTGTCGTGGTTGTGGGTTTGTTCACCGAGCTGGGAAGTTGATTTGCAGATGTTTCATTTTCAGTGGTTTGGGGCCTCCTGTGAAGCGCTGCTGTACTGGGTCTTCTGGAATTTGTTTGGTTCCATCCCTGCTGCTTCCGGTTGCCAGTTCCAGTTGTTCGTTGGCGTGGCCAATATATTGGGTCAAGGTCAATATGCTTGTTGATAGAGTCCATGGTTGAGTACCATGCTTCTAGGAATTGTCTGACTGTCCTCTGTTTAGCTTGTCCTATGATTGTTGTATTGGCTCAGTCAAATTTATGGTCCTTGTCATTTGTGTGTGGCTTCTAGGGACAGCTGGTCATGGCATTTAGTGGCTAGTTGGGGTTCGTGGCTGCAGATTGCTAGTTTTCTGCCTGTTTGCCCTTTATAGCGTTTCATGCAGTCTTTGCATGGCGTCTTGTAAATTACGTTAGTTTACAACATGATGGGTATCGGATCTTTTGTCCTGGTGAGTTGTCTAAGCACGGCTGTCGGTTTATGGACTGTCATGAATCCCAGTGGTCGGAGACATCTGGCTTTCAGTTCCGAGACTTTTTTTTGTTTAAGGTAGCGTGGCTAGTGAGTTAGGTCATGGCATGTCCTTGTCATACTGTGTGCGGAACAAAAAGCCTCAGGAACATAGCTCTCTTTTTAGCACAAAATCCAATGTAATTAACCTGACCTAAACCCTACTTGCCCAATTACAAACTTATCATCAGGTTTGTTCCTTGTTTTTTCTAATATCACAAACAGGATAATTTTACTTATCAAAAGGAAATTACTAACAAATTTCTTTAAAGAATTTTCTTTAAAACCTAATGACAACTTGTATATACTGAGGTCCAATTTTTAAAATATGGCAAAATGTGATGAAATAAAGTGTGGTCTCAGCATTATGGGCTTTGAGTAGGGGTTACAATGTATTTGATTAATGATGAATATCCACTTTCAAATAAAGATAATTTGCAAGTGACAATCAGGTCTAATGATCATAATTAACAGATTATTCCTGAGAGCATAACATTTGGTTAAACCAGGTCCTCCTAAGAATGTCAATCTTCCAATTAATGTAATGTACATAAAATATGTTTTAAATTATTCATTAACATTATTCCAATGGGATCCTTCAATGTTTCTATAAATAGCTTTGAAGGGCTGTGTCTTATACAGGAAAGTCTATTTTTTAACTAATTGAATTTCCATTTATCAATTAGTTCTGCTTTGCACTGCTCATTCATGCATTAACCATAATCAGATTACAAGGCTTCACGCGTTAAGAATAGCTAACCAATAAGTGCATCATATCATCATGCTTGCCACCTATAAGATTCTTTAGTAATGTTACAACTTCTGGCCTGCAATAGCTGAAGACCATCATTTGACTGTTAAACATTATGACTTGGGGTTAGTTGGAGGTGTCGGGAAACTTGAGCAAACAGCACATTTTTTAAGTCCAGATTAGAGTGGTGCTGGAAAAGCACAGCAGGTCAGGCAGCATCCGAGGAGCAGGCCCCCGAGGCTTCCAGCTTCATTCCTGATGAAGGGCTCCTGCCCGAAATGTCGATTTTTCTGCTCCTTGGATGCTGCCTGACTTGCTGCGCTTTTCCAGCACCACTCTAATGTTGACGCTAATCTCCAGCATCTGCAGTCCTCACTTTCGCCTAGCACATTTTTTTAACCTATCCTCTTATTTTTCAGGCCTAGATCCAGAAGCACAGAATGCAACTGTTCCATATATAGCAAGCTGACACAACTAATTCCAATGAAAGATCATCAACCCTAAATGTTAACTTTTTTTCTATACACATGTTGCCTGACCTTTCCCTGCATTATCCATTTTCAGGTCACAAGCCTACATGTCACTGGAGTCTCGGACTAAAGTCATTTTGGAACTCGATTTGTTTTGCATTACCTCTGAGACAAAGAAATTAAAAGTAGATCCAAAGACTGAAATCTAGATATAGTTTGCTGGTTTTAAAAACTGACCGATAAGGATAATTTCTATAAGGCTGTCAGAAGCAAAACTCATCAGATGGGAGAATAGTGGAAATAACAGATGTAAAATCACATTTTTTAAATTTCCTTTAGTTTTAGACTGTGGTCTCAATAACTGCTTTAAACATAGGAGATTGTGCAAAAGGACGGTTGCAATTTTAAACTTAAAAATTATACTAATTAGAATAGAGTGTAAGTGCATACAATGTTGCCTTTTCCTGGATCAGCCAGAGTGGAATCAGATTGACTCAAACCAATGGGTTCTGATTGAAGGAACAACTGCTTAACAACAATATTTTGTTGATTCCTGGCCAGGCAGCCATGGCTGCTGTTTGGCTAATACATCCAGCCTGCAAGAAGAAAGTATCAAACATTTCTCTCAGTATTCTCTCTCACTCCTGTGTGGAGATACATGAAAATTTCTAGTCACAGTTACCTTTGTCCCATTCACTCCTCTGTGCCAATGCCCAACTGAAGAAGGCCTTCAGAGACATTGAAAGGGTGAATTCTTATCCAGTGAGTGAAAGACCAAATATTGGTATGCAAACAGCCTCAAGTCAACCCCAAAGAACTAAGGAATAGGAAGAAACCAAAAGAAAATAATTCAAGCCCTGTGGTCCAAATGGTGCTATCAAACTTTATTTCATGTGTTTCTTTTCCCCCTTTATCCACCCTTAATATCTACGTTTTGTCTGTCATTATAGGACTGATTGGAATAGTCAACATGGCTTTGTGTGTGAGAAATCATGTCTCACAAACTTGATTGAGTTTTTGAAGAAGTAACAAAGAGGATTCATGAGGGCAGAGCAGTGGGTGTGATCTATATGGAATTCAGCAAGGCGTTCCCCATGGGAGACTGGTGAGCAAGGTTAGATCTCATGGAATACAGGGAGAACTAGCCATTTGGTTACAGAACTGGCTCAAAGGTAGAAGACAGAGGGTGGTGGTGGAGGGTTGTTTTTCAAACTGGAGACCTGTGACCAGTGGAGTGCCACAAGGATCAGTGCTGGGTTCTCTACTTTTCATTATTTATATAAATAATTTGGATGTGAACATAAGAGATACAGTTAGTAAGTTTGCAGATGACACCAAAATTGGAGGTATAGAGGACAGTGAAGAAGGTTACCTCAGATTACAACAGGATCTTGATCAGATGGGCCAATGGGCTGAGAAGGGGCAGATGGAGTTTAATTTAGATAAATGTGAGGTGCTGCATTTTGAGAAAGCAAATCTTAGTAGGACTTACACACTTAATGGTAAGGTCCTAGGGAGTGTTGCTGAACAAGAGACCTTGGAGTGCAGGTTCATAGTTCCTTGAAAGGGGAGTCGCAGGTAGATAGGATAGTGAAGAAGGCACTTGGTATGCTTTCCTTTATTGGTCAAAAGTACTGAGTACAGGAGTTGGGAGGTCATGTTGCGGCTGTACGGGCCATTGGTTAGGACACTGTTGGAGTATTGCATGCAATTCTGGTCTCCTTCCCATCGGAAAGATGTTGTGAAACTTGAACGGGTTCAGAAAAGATTTACAAGGATAAATAGACAAAGTCTTTTCCCTGGGGTGGGGGAGTCCAGAGCTAGAGGGCATAGGTTTAGGATGAGAAGAGAAAGATGGAAAAGAGATGTAAGAGGCAACTTTTTCATTCAGAGGGTGGTACATATATGGAATGAGCTGCCAGAGGAAGTGGTAGAAGCTGGTACAATTGCAACATTTAAAAGGCGTTTGGATGGGTATAAGAATAGGAAGGGTTTGGAGGGATATTGGCCAGGTGTTGGCGGGGTGGGGGAGTCCAGAGCTAGAGGGCATAGGTTTAGGATGAGAGGAGAAAGATGGAAAAGAGATGTAAGAGGCAACTGTTTCATTCAGAGGGTGGTACGTGTATGGAATGAGCTGCCAGAGGAAGTGGTAGAAGCTGGTACAATTGCAACATTTAAAAGGCATTTGGATGGGTATATGAATAGGAAGAGTTTGGAGGGATATTGGCCAGGTGTTGGCTGGTGGGACTAGATTGGGTTGGGATATCTGGTTGGCATGGGCGAGTTGGACCGTGCTGTACACCTCTGCAACTCTATGTATTTATTTTTGTAAATGGAAGAATTTTAAAAGGGGACAGTTTATATTATGGAATGATAAGTTAGCAATTTGTGTTTCTTTTCTGCCATTCGTTAAAAGTAATCTGTTTGCAAAAAGTAGCTGCTTTCTTCATAAGTACAGAAATCTGATAAGTATTTTCTTTTAATCTGAATTTGTCAGGCAACTTGGAAGATTTGACTTACTTTTTTCATATTTATGATAATCCTAGAAGAAGTGGGACTTCATTTGGTAGGTAGTGACAAAGTTTTGGGACCTGTTTGCTGGGATTTTGGAACAGTGACAATGTAATATTGGGTATGGGGTTGGGAAGTAATTAAGGAATAAAAGGAAACACCATCAAAAATAAGACAGCATTAGAAACTGTGAAAGCCTTCCTCCAGGTGGAAGAAATACCTTCCCCTTCCCTCTCTCCCTACCTCTCCTTCATCTTTGATAGTTTGTATTTTCCTTAACAGGTTTTGCAGATAAATATTGAACTGGCTACATGGGTCATAGAATCATAGAACTGTACAGCACTGAAACAGACCCTTCAGTCCAGTTTGTCCATGCCGAACAAATAACACAAATTAACCTAGTCCTATTTGCTAGCATTTAATCCATATGTCTCCAAACCCTTCCTATTCATATACCCATCTAGATGCCTTTTAAATGCAGTAATTGTACCAGCCTCCATCACTTCCTCTAGCAGCTCATTCCATACAGGTACCACCCCATGCATGAAAAAGTTGCCCTTAGGTGCCTCTCACCTTAAACCTATGCCCTCTAGTTTTGGACTCATCTGCCCTTAAAGGGAGCTTGGCTATTCACCCAGTGCATGTCCCTCCTGATTTTATAAACCTCTATAAGGTCACCCCTTAACCTCCAGAGAGAATACATCAACCCATTCAGCCTCTCCCTACAATTCAAACCCTCCATCCCCGGCAACATCCTTGTAAATCTTGCCTGCACCCTTTCAAGTTTAACAACATTTTTCCTATAGCAGGGAGACCAGAATTGAACGCAGTATTCCGAAAGTGGCCTAACCAATGCACTATGCAGCCACTACATGACCTCCCAACTCTTATACACAATGGACTGACCAATAAAGGCAGTGTACTAAATCCTTTCTTCACTACCCCATTTACCTGTGACTCCACCTTCAAGGAATTATGAATCTGCACCCCAAGATCTCTTTATTCAGCAAAACTCCCCAGGACCGTACCATTAAGTCGATAAGTCCTGTCCTGACTGGCCTTACCAAATGCTCACAGTTATCTAAATTAAACATCACCTGCCACGCCTCGTCAATCAGCCCATCTGGTCAAGGTCCGTTGTACTCTGTGATAACCTTCTTCACTGTCCATTACACCAACAATTTTGGTGTCATCTGCAAATTTACTAACAATACCTCTTATATTTGCATCCAAATCATTTACATATGATAACAAGCAACGGACCCAGCACAGATCCTTGTGACACATGGTGATCACCGGCGTCCAATCTGAAAAACAACTTCCACTATGGGTTTTTTTTACCGGAGGTGGTTAATAGTTTAAAAAAAAACGCAAAAAGCAGTCACTGTGATTTTGGTGGTGGGAAGGTCACTCAGTTATGTGATAACACTTCTGTATAGAATGATTTTTTTAAAAAGTGTATATAGTTGAAAGGCTATCACAGCATTTGAGCTTAAATCAAAATTTTGGACAGACCAGATACGCCAAGTAGTGAGACATTGCAATTGGTTCATATTGAGTTACAGGTAAACCAGTTTGAGCATGGAAAAGAATGAAGAAACTAGTGATGAAATTTTAATGAGCATAAAAATACAAGGAAAGGGTATGGGAATGAAAATGAGAATGCTGGGATTAGAAATTTGAGGGGGAGAGAGAGAAAACAAGAATTTAAGCTTGGAGTGATGTAGTTTAAAAAACAGCCGTCAGATGCTGATGCAGACTTGGACAAGGAAAATTCTAGTCAGAATCTAAAAGAAATATTTAAATCTAAACAGGCCCTATTAAAAATTCTTCATATAATTTGAGAAAATTGCAGCAAACATAGGAAAACTTGAGATTACTTAGGCAGAGTAACTTGACACATAAAGAGGAATTTTATGCTTTATGTCAGAGGCGATGTCTAGATATGATGATAATATTGACTGAGGACATTGGTGAGACCATCTATGGAGTATTGTGCACTATTTATTTAAAGAAGAATGTAGATTAGATTAGATTAGATTACTTACAGTATGGAAACAGGCCCTTCGGCCCAACAAGTCCACACCGACCCGCCGAAGCGCAACCCACCCATACCCACTCCCCTATATTTACCCCTTCACCTAACACTACAGGCAATATAGCATGGCCAATTCACCTAACCTGCACATTTTTGGACTGTGGGAGGAAACCCACACAAACACAGGGAGAATGTGTAAACTCCACATAGTCAGTCGCCTGAAGCGGGAATTGAACCCGGTCTCTGGCGCTGTGAGGCAGCAATGCTAACCACTGTGCCGCCCACTAAATGCATTCAAAGAGTTTCAATGAAAGTTTACTGGACTAATACCTGAATAGGTAAGTTGCCTTATGAGGCATGGTTGGACAGATTAAGTTTATATCCACTGGGGCTTAGAAAAATGCAGGCAATTTTATTGAAACATACAAGATTTCGAGGTACCTTGTTAGGGTGGACATGGAAAGGATGTTTCCTCTTGTGGAAGAATACAGTACAAGGCGTTGCTTAGATAGTAAACCAAGTGAAAATCAAATAAAGGATAGTATATTTTAACACAGAGACAGGAGGCATTTTTCTCTCACAGGGGCTGAGTGTCTTACTCCTGTTCCTAATTTATATGTTGGTATATTCATTCCAACCTTCCTGTCCACTCCATATATAGCAGATCCAGCTCTATGGTAATTAAGATCCCTGATCTTTAAGGGACTTTATGGCACACTGGCACTGAGGGCAGGTTTGAACCTGGAACCATTCCCCTTCCAATTCCCATCTTAAAAGGAAAAAATATCTGTCTGATATTTCAGGTCAATATCCTGTCTTCTAGTTTCTTTATTCTTTCATGAGATGTCAGCAATGGTGGATGCCCGTCCCTGATTATCCTTGAACTTAGTAGCTTGTGAAGCCATTTCAGAGGGAAATTAAGAGTCAGCTACATTTTTCTGCATTTGGAGTCACACATAGGCCAAACCAGGTAACAATGCATATTTTTTTCCTCTCAAGAACATCAGAACAAAAAAATGTTAGAGTGTGACATGGTTTAACCAAGGACAGAGGTGGAGAAAAGAGTAAAGGGAGGAAAGATCAATAAGTTAAGTCCTTGATAGGGTTGACTGAGGTGTGATTAAATGACAAAAATTATGATATTGTAAGCCAAAATTTGATAATAATGGAATACAAAAAAAAGACTAAAGATAGATCGAGAGGAAGTATAAACGGTAAGATAGAATCATTACCAACAGGTGGCATTCAGTAAAAAAGGAGCAATGATCTGAAAGCTTTGAACTCAATATTGAGGTTAGCAAAAAGAATTAGTATCTGGTGTGAAATGGAATCAGGAAGTACAAATACATTTAACAGAATAAGATTATTGCTACAGAAGAGATCTTACTGGCTGCTGTGTATCCTAAATTACAGCAGTGTTTGCACTTCAAACAGACTCCATCTACGATCACAGTCCCTCTGAGGCTTCTTGTCCTCTGCTTTCAGATGTATTTGCTGCATACAGACCTTGGAGGTCAGCACAGAAGACAAAGAAATTACAGGGATTGGAGATTGTTAAAGGTTTACGTAAATGCAAGTCTTCAGTTTTGAAGGACTCAGCACTACGGTCATCATGCTAAAGATTATTACAGATGGCACAGTTAAAAGGATGGCTGGCATGAGACACTGAAAAGTTGCACTTGTGAAGTGGGAGCTGCTATTCTGAGGTTGGGATTGAAGATACTGTGTTTCGGATAAGGTGGTTCAGTATATACAATTGCATGTTTCATGGAAGTCTGATACCAGGCATAATGCCTTTGTGGTCCCAAAGTGCCCTCTGTATCTCTTGTGCATTGCGCTGTGCCACAATGGACTAAATTGGGATTACTGGCAATGGTCACAGAGTTTTAGCTCTTAGACATGCACAGCATATGAGTTTGCTGTTGTCATGGTGCCATGGCACGAGGCCTGGATTGGTGGTTCACTCAATCCAATACAAATTAGCTTAAAATGACAGACCAAAGAAAATCATACATATTTTTCATGGACATACAAATGTTGTGGTTTTGCATTTCCAGCTAGTTTTGCTAAGGGATTTTAGGATGATTTGAACATTGATTAATTTCAGTTTCACAGCTTAGCAAATTTTATAAATTTATTGGCTGCCCAAGTAGATCCTTCATGAGACATCAAAGTGTTCTCAGCAATTTCAATAACTTGGTAGTATGTTTAGAAGAAATTAGGAAAACTATCATGATGTTATGATCCCAGCTGACATTATTACTGAACAAGTCAGATCCCAGACAGAAACCTGGCTTGATAGATCATAGTTTGATTTGTCATGGTTTTAAAAAAAAGTGCTGTCACTGAAACATAAGAACGCAATGCTGCAAATTTTGCTTTAACAATAAAACAGAAGTTTATCAACAAAGGAAATGAAGATAACTCAGGATAAGCCAAACCATCTACTTAAAGAAATGAATTCAACTGTTTTTTAAACATTCTGTGAAAGTATACTCTCATTAATTCCAAAACAACCCACGTTTTTTGAATGCGCTGTCTGGGTGATTTTCCTCTACTCTTTATAGTTACACAAACGAAGCTGCATTAGAACATTATTTCAATGAGCCACTACACACTGCAACGCAGAGGAACTACAAACAGCAGAGGAAAATCATGTACACAGAGAATTCAAAAAGAATGGTACCTAATGAACACAGTCTGCCAATTTCTCAGCAACAAACCCAAAAAGCAGACAAAACATGTCCAGAAACCCCAGCCACTCTACCCTACATCAAAGACATCCTGAAAATGACTGCCAGGCTACTCAGACCTGTTGGCATCATGGTAGCCCACAAAACTACCAACACGCTAAAACAGCAGCTAACAAACTTAAAGGACCCTATACAGACAACAAGCAAAACGAATGTCTTTTACAAAATACCTTGCAAGAACTGTAATAAACACTACATTGGGCAAACAGGCATAAAACTAGCCACCAGGATACATGAACATCAACTCGCCACCAAAAGTCATGACGAACTCTCTCTCTAGTATCCTTACATATGGATGAGGAAGGACACTACTTCGACTGGGACAACAAACACATCCATCCTAGGACAAGCAAAACAGCGATACGCACAAGAATTCCTAGAAGCATGGCATTCCAACCAGAACTCTATCAACAAATGTTTTGACTTGACCCCCATTTACCACACTAAGAAAAAAAACTGAAAATGTCATCATCACAAGAAATGATACCACCAACCCAAGGAAACCCAAACACACAAACAGAAAGCGTGTCATAACACTAGTGGTTCACCGGAAGCTCATTGATGATATTACCTAGTATGGTGACGAAATGTCTGAAAACAAACCTTCCAGCTCAGCGAGCAAACTTACATCCAGAACCTCAACCTGAGATAAAAATCCTCTCCAGGGTTGCTAGTTTGATAGTCGTTGGTTGACATGGACATTAAGAAAGGAAGGGCCTGTTTCTTTGCTGTATGACTCTATGACTTTTGGTCTTTGGCTAACGCTAACTCTTCACTCTAAAGTTACCTAGTTGATGATTTATACTTCCCTTTCTGGGAGCATGGGTCTATACATCATTCTATTCCAAGAACTGCACAGAACTACTCAAAACTCAAGAAAACCTGAAAGCAAAAGTCTCCTTCTCTAAGTTATGGGTGATCCTTAAACTTAAAAAGAAAGAGTTAGAGTCATAGAGATATACAGCACAGAAAGAGATCCTTCGGTCCAACTCGTCCACGGCAACCAGATATCCTAACCCAATCTAGTCCCATTTGCCAGCATTTGGCCCATATCCCTCTAAACCCGTCCTATTCATATACCCATCCAGATGTCTTTTAAATGCTGTAATTGGACCAACCTCTACCTCTTCCTCTGACAGCTCATTCCATGCACCTACCACCCACTGCGTGAAAAAGTTTTCCCATATGTCCCATTTATAACTTTCCCCTCTCACCCTAAACCTATGCCGTCACCCCAGAGAAAATACCTTATCTATTTATCCTATCCATGCCCCTCATGATTTTATAAACCTCTATAAGGTCACACCTCAGCCTCTGATGCTCCAGGGACAACAGTCCCAGCCTGTTCAGCCTCTCTAGTTTCTTGTGGTTTTGGGAAGAGTAATTTCCATACCATGCTGTGATGTACCCTGATAGGATGCTTTCTCTGGTGGATCTATAAAAATTGGTAAGTCCTTGTGAATTTCCTTAGCCTCTTGAGAAAGTACAGATATTGTGCTTTCTTGACCATTGTGTCAACTTGGATGGACAAGGACAAATTGTTGGGGATCATCACTCGATGCTTTCATACCACCCCTCAGCCCCATTGATACATACAGGGGCATGCCTTCCACTCTGCTTCCTGAAATCAATGACCAACTCCTTCATTTTGCTGACATTGATGGAGAGAGTGTTGTCTTTACACTGTGCTGCTAAGCACTTAATCTCTGTCCTATATTCTGTCTCGCCATTGTTTGAGATCTGATTTATAACGGTGGTATCTTCAGCAAACTTATAAGTGGAATTAGAGCTGAATTTGGCCACATAGTCATGAGTGTATGAGGAACATAGTAAGGAGCTGAGTACGCAGTCTGGCGGGGTCCCGGTGTTCAGGATTGTGGTGGAGGAGATGTTGTTGCCTGTCCTTACTGTTGGCAGGCTATGGATCAGGAAGGCAAGGATCCAGTTACAGAGGGGGGAAACGGAGACCTGGGTCTCTGAGTTTAGAGATGAGTTTGTTTGGAATTATGGTGTTGAAGACTGTGATAATTTGGATACTGATGCAGGTATCCTTGTTATCCAGATGTTCCAAGGATGAGTGTAGGGCCAGGGAGATGGCATCTGCTGTGGATCTGTTGCGGCAGTAGGTGAATTGCAAAGGATCAAGGCAATTGGATAGACTGGAGCTGATGTGAGTCATCATTAACATCTCAAAGCATTTCACTGTTAGAGCTCAGAGCCACCAGGCAGTAGTGATTGAGGCACGCTGCATGATATTTCTTTGGCGTCAGGATGATGGTGGTCTTCTTGAAGCAGGTAAGGACTTCGGATAGTAGTAAGGAAAGTTTAAAGATATCTGTGAATACTCCTGCCAGCTGGCCCTCACAGGATCGGAATGCACGATCACGGACTCCATCTGGGCCGGTCGCTTTCCATGGGCTCACTCTCAAGGAGGCCAATCTAACGTCTGTGGCAGTGACCATGGGTACAGGGGCACCTGAGGCTGTTAGGCTAGGTAGTATTGTTTCACTGATATTCTGCTTGAAGCAAGCTGAGAATGCATTAAGCTCATCAGTTAGAGATGTACTGTTGCCTATGATTCTGTTCAACTTCACTTTGTGGCCTGTTTGTTATGTTGTGTAAGACTTGCCACAAATGATAGGTGTCTGTCCGGTTGGTCTGGGTATCAAACAAAATTTGGTATTGGCTCTTGGTGTCTCTGATGGCCTTACAAAGGTCAGACCTGGATTTCTTGTACAGGTCAGGTTTGCCAGACTTAAATGCCTCAGATCTAGATTTCAGCAGGGAGTGGATCTCGTGGTTCATCCATGGTTTCCAGTTGGGAACATTCAGATTAACCTCTACAGCATACAGTCTTCTACATACTTAGAAATGAAGTTTGTGATGCTAGTTGCATACTTGATTAGGTTGGCTGCTCAGTTCTGGAATATGGACCAGTCCATCAACCCTTTACAGTCCCATAGAAGCCAGACCAACACTGTCCAACTTTCTGTCCTAGGTCCTCATGTTTCAATTTCAGCTTGTAAGCCAGGAGGAGGAGCACGCGTTGTGATCAGATTTTCCAAAGTGCACACAGGGGATGGAGCATTAGGCATTTTTTATGGTTATATAGTAATGGTTAAGGATGTTCGGATCTCTGGTGGGACGGAAGACAGATCGGTGGTATTTTGGTAGCAGAATCTTGAGGACGGCCTGAAGTCACCAGCTACGATGAACAAGGCCTTCGGTATTCTGTCTCAACACTGTATGTAGTGTTGTATACTTCGTCAAGTATTCACTTCACTCTTCACTTCCACATTGGATGGGATGTGGACCAATGTCAGGACAGCAGAGGTGAACCCATGCAGCAGGTAGTAGGATCAGCACTTTACTGTAAGTTATTCTACGTCTGGGGAGCAGTAACTCGCCATGATCACCACATCTGAGCACCAGGAGGTGTTGATTAGGAGGCAGACTCTACTGCCTTTTGCCTTGCCCGGGGTTGGCGATCGGTCCATTCAGTGAACTGAGAAACCCTCAGGATGTCAGGCATAGTCAGGTGTAGCAGGAGTGAGCCATGTCTCTGTAAAATACAGCAGTCTCTCAATTCCCTTTGGAAGGTGAATCTAGCTTAAGTTCAGTCATTTGGTTCTCAACGGCTTGGATGTTTGCCAGGCGTATGTTGCTGAGAAAACTCTGAAGTTTCAGACTGATGTGAACCCAGCATGTCTCCCACATTTTCTGGGAAGGTGATAGCTCCCATTTGATCCCAGGTGACGGCGAGGGAAGTCTGCTGCTCCGAGAGGTAGATATGTGCTCCTGATGGGGGTCCTGGGCACTGGCCACAGCCTTGAGTGCTCCCGGGGGGGGTTCTTCTGTCGGTTCAGTCAGGCCTCCTCGATGCCGGGTCACCAAGGGACAGGTTTTGTTCCCACACTGGCTCGGTCTTGGTCCTGGGTTTCCATGAGGTCTGGGAAGTGGGACCTGTGAGAGGCCAGAAGCCCTCTGGGCTTGCGTTTTCAGTGTCACCAAGGTAGGTAGGTGCATCTGATGGGGCCCTGGCCACTAGTCTGATTTACGTAGGTCTGCTCAGGCCTCATTTATGTCTATTAGCGGTGCAGACAAACACTCTCATTCTAAAGAAAAGCCTCAAAAACTGTTTCAAAACAAATCACCATGGCTACAGAAATATTTGTAAGAGACACAGAAAACACATAGGTTACTTACGCAAAAACCAAAAACCAAATTTACAATACATTATATCAGGTATATAAGATATGAATCATAGTTTACATCACAGCATTGTGAAAATATGGAATGGATTTCCAGAGATATGTTTTCATGAAGAGCAATAGAGATATGAGGAAGGGAAGTGGTGATGGTAGAAATATAAAAACCACATCTCGACATTTTAAAGCTTTCAGGAGATCATACAAAGGAGCTTAGACTTCTTCAAAACAAGAGATAACAAGAGGTGGTGGGGAGAAGCCATATCAGACTTGTAACACTTGGATTCTGGGCAGATGCCTAAAGCCTCTTGAGCAGATTAAATCTGAACTCTACATTTCATGCACTGGTAATGCTGCTACAGATACGATTTTAGTGTATGAAAGATTTCCTTAGAGAGAAGGAAGTGCTGGGAATTTGATATAAAATTAATTAAATGGAGAAAGCAGGCAAAAAAAAATCAATCCGTATTTGGAACAGACTTGAATTAGTTTAGTACAAGTTTTGGACACATCAAAGATGGAATAAAACAAAAAGCTCAATTCATCTGTTCCTGTCACAGCTTGTTCTGCTCACAAATATAATTTTCTTTGCAGTGATGAGCTTATGATTCAGCTGGTTTCTGGCATGTGTGCAAAGCCATACATAACTCAAACTGCAGCAGATGGGATTGAACAGTTCTCACCTGGCGCAAATCCTCATTAGATTTCATAAAAAAATTAATTAGCTCTATACAATGACACGGAGTGCAATGTCAATTCAGTTCTTTGTTTACAAAATATAATCTTGATTTGACCTGGAGACGTTGATAGGAGGTTCTTCACTTTGACAAGATAATATAGAACAGGTTACAAATAGAAAAGTTGAGGTTATGTTTAATGTGTATAATGTTAAAATATTATTAAAATTGATTATTTTTACAATGTGCTTGAAATGGAAGGACAAGTAAGTGAAACATTTTTTTTTGTTCTTTTGTGAAGAACTGAACAATTATGGATAGCTTCTAAATGACACTTTTAATGTAATCTTGCGTGTCAATAAAGTGACTATAGAATAAAAATGTACTGGTTTAATAAGATCAAGCAATTTAACATGTTTGCAATAAGAAAGTAATACTCAGACAAGCTTTGGTTTATAAACCACTGATAATGAATCTAAATACTATGTTCAAATAATCCAACTTCAAATAGCCAAAACAATTACACTTTCAAGTTCTTTAAAAGGTAGCATTTAAGGTACCAGAATTAGCACTGTTCCAAGAGCATGGAACAATTGAAAACAAATCCAAGATAAGAAAATGAAAGTTTTGCATTATTTCCCTTAATTATCTTTATTTGTGTAGATGTGCACAATACTGGAGCATGAGAGGAAATTTTACAGTCTTGCACTTCAGTTACAGAACCTCCTATTAATGGCACTGTACATTGGAAACTTAACATATGATTATCAAAAATGAATGTGAGTAAGATTTTGCATGGTGAAGTACCAATTTGTAAAATCTACCCTGAGGACATTATGGGGTGTTAGAGGCAAGAGCCTCAAAATTAGACATAAGTATCAGTTAAGCACAAAACATATATGGTATTGAATCTGGGGCTTCATTGAACTGAAACCACCTTAGCTATAACGTTCACTAAGTGAATTAAAATTGGGTTTTTGGGTTGCTATAGATTTATATGGGAGGCAGCTGCAAAATGGAATAATACTTTATTATTATTGTATTAATATAATATATTAGCAAGAGTCAGGCTTGTAGAGACATAATCTATATTCAGGAAGCCTGAATTATTCAGTGTAGAGTACAGCCAAAAACTACTTCATTATTTAATCAAAGGTATCCAACAACTTCAGGAATTGGAGCCCACTGTGTGCATTATGAAAATTTCCAAATTATACAATAGACAATAGACAATAGGTGCAGGAGTAGGCCATTCTGCCCTTCGAGCCTGCACCACCATTCAATATGATCATGGCCGATCATCCTCAATCAGTATCCTGTTCCTGCCTTATCTCCATAACCCTTGATTCCACTATCCTTGAGAGCTCTATCCAACTCTTTCTTAAATGAATCCAGAGACTGGGCCTCCACTGCCCTCTGGGGCAGAGCATTCCACACAGCCACTACTCTCTGGGTGAAGAAGTTTCTCCTCATCTCTGTCCTAAATGGTCTACCCCATATTTTTAAGCTGTGTCCTCTGGTTCGGCACTCACCCATCAGCGGAAACATGTTTCCTGCCTCCGGAGTGTCCAATCCTTTAATAATCTTATATGCCCCTAATTTAGTGAGAATTTTGCCACAGTTCTAATACTTTATAGTATGACTATTCAGTACTCCCATGTTTAATTCTACATTCCAACTATAGCTAATTGCAAGCAGAATACACCCATAATTTAGTTAAAAGATTTTCAACTCTGGTGATTTTTGACCTAGAATTAGTACAGTAAGGAAAATTTCTAATTTCTTTTGAAAACATATGAAATTTGTAATAGTTTCTAAGAATGCTTGAGAAGGGCTAAAGAGTTTGTGTTAATTGTGTAGGGATCGACTGTAAATTTGCTTGGATAAGTAGTGCTGGTCCTGTAGTCTGGTTAAGAAACAGGTACTGTTATAGACTTAAAGACGAGTTACAAATAAAAAGGAAAACTACAAATGGAGGAGCTAGAGGATGGAGTTGATCGGTGCTCAGATGAAGAAACAATGATAGGCAAATAGAGACAGAGGAACACAGAAATCCTTGAAAGGTGAAGAAACTCACTCTCAGGAAGAGTTCAGTTTTCTGTTTCACAGAAAAGGAGATTGGAGCTTTTGGAGGTTCTGAGGGCTGGCTTGTAAGGTTTACAATCTCGAAAGTGGTGTGAACAGCTCAGATGCTGCTGGGCCTTTTTTCTAGAAATCAACAAAACTGTGAATCAGGATATTATTGGGTGTTCAGATGAAGGAGCTCTGGAAAGCTATACCATGAGAACTGTCAAGACCTGAGGGAGACAAGGTTTGGAGAACAGTGCCTTGCTCATGATAATTGTACAATGAAACTTGGAGGTTTTATAAAATGGGACTTGTAATGATTGTACAAACAAGAAACAGAAGACCATTTAGTCCCTTGAGCCTGATCTGCCATGAGACATTAAGACCATGACTGATATGTTTGTAGTCTCAGATCCACATTCTCACCTGTCCCTGAATATGCCTACCCTGTGTGACAACGAAACAGCACATGGTGGAACTGTGCTGATATGCAGTATTGCATTTATGCGGAGAGTGATTTGGATGTTTGCGGGTTGTAAGATGCATCTTTGTTGTAGTGACTATTCAAATTGAAGTGTAACTTCCCATTTGCAGCATAGTTTTGCCTGTTAATTCATGTTTAAATTTGTTGCTTCTAATCTCTGCTAAAGCAAGAATTACAAAAAGTGAAATCTTGTTGGATATTGATTTCTTCATTTGTGGCTGTATGCCTTCGGGGTGGAGCGGGGGGTGTTTATTGGTTTAGAGTTTCCCCTAAAGAATTCATAACAGTCATTAAAATAGGGAATTAAATTCCTTATTGGTACAAATTAAAAAAAATAAAATAAACTGAAAATGCTTTTAATGACAGTTAATTATTCCACTAAAAATACATTGAATAAAGAAGAGAAAGAAGGCAAAGTTTTTTTTTTAATGCTGTCACTGGGGGATAATACTGTTTTGTGATTCACAGGATAGCATAATAGGCAGTTATATTTCCAGTTAGGCAACAAGATTATAGGTGGTATGAGATTGTTAACCTTATGCCAGGAAACAAAATTTAATTATCTTGGAAACATTTGGCAAGAAAGCAAGTTTGCCTCCACCACTAGTCCATGTTACAATAGTGCTACAGAACATTTATTGATAAGTCCCTTAAATATTATAGCACAATTAACGCATAAATAAAAATTTCTTTTCAGAACCATTTTCAATATGTCCCTGAGGAAATATAAACACCTACTCCAACTCAAGCTTTACTAGGATTTGAAAACTATTATGCAATACCTCCGAACCATAACTTTTTTCATTCAAGAAGGCTGGTCAGATCCGGTATCCTTTACAACTTTTATCTTGTCTATGCAGTGATATATGTTTCTTCACCTGAGTTGCAGAAGTAAATATTACAGAGGAAATTTACCCTCTGGGATCTATTTACAACAATGTTCACTCAGCAACTGAAGGAATAATCGAGGAGAAAAGCGTGGCTGCATTTAAGGCAAATCTGCATAAACAGATGAAAGGGAAAAGAATAAATGGAAATGTTCAGAGGGTTAGATGAATTATGATAGAAAATGATTCATGTTTCCCCCATGAAGGAAATCACAGCCCATCAGCATTAGACAACTTCTTCCAAAACCACAGCCACTTCCTTTGAGGTGCACAAGGGCAGCAGATACATGGGAGTTCCCCTCCAAGCCAGTCACCATCCTGATTTGTAAATATGTTGTTGTTCCTTCATGTCACTGGGTAAAAATCCTAGAATTCCCTCTCTAAGGTCACTGCGTTTCCATGCACAGCACATGGATGCAGTGATTCAAGAAGGTAGCTCACCATCATCATTTCAAGGTGAAGTAGGGTTGGGCAATAAACGCTGGGCCATCTAGCAACACTCTGGATGAGAAGGTCCATGGGTGAACTTCTCAACTCATGATAAATTAAAGCCCTTCAGTGCTCAGTTGACAGCAATTTAGCCAGGAGCTTCAAACTGTTGTTAAACACCAAAGATTAAAGACTGATCAGAGTCCAGCTATATATCTTTCTAGTCAAAATTTTATTTCAATGTATACATTGTAAAACTCTGACAGCATTGATTTCCTGTTCCACTGTCAGTCAAGTTCGCATCCAAAGGCAACCCTACCAATGAGATGATAACACTTGGGAAAGGTGGTTAATTGCCTGGTTGGAGGACTATCAAGACCAAAGTACATAAATAATACAAAAGGTAGAATGGTTTGAAGGGATGCCTGTAACTTAGTGAGAGAAGAATTAAGTAAAGTATGTATGCAGTCTTTAAAATATAACTCAAAGTTTGTACAAAGTCTCAAACATTTTGGTGCTCTTTACTGTGGTTAATGTTGCATGACCACAATGACAACTTGCACTAATATGGCAGCTTTAGCATACAAAACAGCACACAAAGGCAAGACATTGCTGCTTTTTCAACTTTTTCTGACCAATTAATGTACACTAAACACCAGCAATACCACCAACACAACCCCTTCCCCAACATACACACACACACTTAAAGTGTTTGGAATGACTTTGTACATGAAATAAAGGTTTCTGACAGTGAAAGAAGCTATGAGAATATATGGTACATAGAAATTATCATGAAAAGGTTTATTAGGTTGCAAGTCATTCTTTATGGTGCTTAGCTGGAGATTTATCTCTGTCCTGGTGGCACTGTTTTGTCTGTAGTTTTGCATCATTGAGTTTCACAGACACTGGGACTTTCACATCAGTGACTGGTTGAATTGTCTTCACAACAAAGGCTCATTTGATGTTAACAAGCGTGTTCTATTGGTCAGTTGGCCATGGTTACCAGCCTCTGTTTGTATCATTAATGTCTAAGCCATGAAATCAATAGGTTCACATAGGCAGAAAACAATACCGCTTTAAAATAATTTGGCCAGCTTGATTAATCAGTCAGCCACCCTTTCAAGCACATTGTCTGACAGAGAGTGACAGCTGAACTTGGCTTCTGCCTTGATGTGTGCATTCAGTAAAACAGCTATGCCATGAGCAGTTCAGTATTATTCTTATGTTCATTTTCTCTGAGCTAAGATGATAGATACATTGATCATGCTCACGCAACCAGTTCTCCCCATTCTCTCTCTCCCAGTCCGATAACCATTACAGTTTTGTAGCAGCCAGTGATGAAATCTCGAACTCTTTTGTTTATAACAAAGCCATTTTTGGCAATTAATGTCCAACCATGAGAATGATCAGACTGCAACCAAATAATTCGTAAATTTGATAATGCTTAACTACTGACATCAAATCAACCAATGATAATTGTGACTCACCTTGAGTCAGGGGTTAATCAGTTTTCATTTCATAGTAATAGGCCATTTGGCCCATCGAGCCTGCTCCACCATTCATTAAGATCGTGGCTGATCTATCCATCGTCTCAGCTCCTCCTACCCGTATTAACCCATAGCCCCTAATTCCCCTAGTTTAAATTGCATTGCATAGATTTGAACATGAAAATGAGCGAATACTGCATTGTTAGAGGCAATGTCTTTTTGGTCAGGGGCAAATCTTATCAGGCTCCATGCAGCATGCCTTATGGTGACATGAGTGGCAGAATCAGGCAAGATATTTGGAAAGTCCCATCTAAAGGACGAAATTATCTGGCTGCACCTGGCTCTCTCTTTTCTCAAGTGGCATGGCAAGATTTTTGCTAGTTCCCAAAGTATGCTCATCATTGCTTACAAACCACCTTGGAGGAGAAAGTGAGGACTGCAGATGCTGGAGATCAGAGCTGAAAATGTGTTGCTGGAAAAGTGCAGCAGGTCAGGCAGCATCCAAGGAGCAGGAGAATCGACGTTTCGGGCATGAGCCCTTCCTGAAGAAGTTACAAACCACCTTGTTAACAGCCTATTTCACTGCACGCTGTGTTCTCATCAAACTTGCCATATAAGCTAGCTATTGGGAAAACTCAGCTTGGAAACCAGCACAGGTCCTTGGTGAGTGCAGCTCACTACTTACTCTAAAAGTCCTTGATGTTGGACACAGGCCACCAACCTCTCACTGCATGTTCCATGTGCACCAGCCCCACCTACCTTGCATCCATGGGCATTGACATCTGACATGTGGCAGCCTCCCTGAACCTCTTACAGAAGGCTTCTGGACTTCAATTACGCTGGACATCAGGGCTACATTGCCAACTACCATAGTAATGCTGCAGCAAAGACAGGCTGTGACTCTGGGCTAAAGTTCAAGAAAGTGAGGACTGCAGATTCTGGAGATCAGAGTCAAAAGGTATGGCGCTGGAAAAGCACAGCAGGTCAGACAGCACCTGAGGAGCAGGAGAATCAACATTTCGAGAATAAGCTCTTCAGCATAAATGTGGGGGCGGGGGCAAGGAAGCGGAGAGATAAATGGGACAGGGAATGGGGCTGGGGGGAAGGTAGCTGGGAATGCAATAGGTAGATGAAGGTGGGGAGTGATGGTGAATAGTTGGAGTGGAGGGTGGAACAGATAGGTGGGAAGAAAGATGGACAGGTAGGACAGTAATACAGGGCTCTTTTCTTGCTGCAATGGTGCTCATTCATTCTGAATCTACTTGGATGTTTACACACTTTGCGCTTTATGCGCTTTGCCCTCTCAGCCAGAGATGCCAGATTCATATTACTGCTGCCTTGCTGTGCCATTTAGCACAGACCCAAAGCCAGGACCATTAACACCGTTGTCAGCAGCTCTCTGTTCAATCAAGAAGACAGCATTTGCTGAAGGGATCCCAGCACACTAAGTCAAGGACAGCCTTTGATAGCAGTCCAGGCCTGCTCAGAGTGACCAGAGTCAGGATCCTCTACTCATAAGGGGTGAAAAGCCGTATGTCAGGCAGTATACTCGCTGTCTTCACTGTTCCTGATCTATTGTGGGTTATTTTCGTCATGGAATGAGAAATATTTTTTAGATTAGATTAGATTACTTACAGTGTGGAAACAGGCCCTTCAGCCCAACAAGTCTACACCAACCCTCCGAAGAGCAACGCACCCAGACCCATTCCTCTACATTTACCCCTTCACCTAACACTATGGGCAATTTAGTATGGCCAATTCACCTAACCTGCACATTTTGGACTGTGGGAGGAAACCGGAGCACCCGGAGGAAACCCACGCAGACACAGAGAGAATGTGCAAACTCCACGCAGACAGTTGCCTGAGGCGGGAATTGAACCCGGGTCTCTGGCGCTGTGAGGCAGCAGTGCTAACCACTGTGCCACCCGTAATGGGCATTACAGGAGATGAAAGTGAGTGGCATAGTTATCACTGTTGGTGCAGATGTTAGTGCACATTTCCTGAGTGAGTGAGTAAGTAGGTCAGGCAGAGGGTCATATCGGATTTGTGATGTCTCAGGTTGGGGTGAATGAGGGCAAGTGAGTCAAGGTGTTGCAGGTAATAGTGAGAGTGATAGAGCAGGAGCCTGAGTGGGATGTGGGTGGAATAGCAGATACAGAGTGAGCGTGAAATATTAGGGAGAAAGTGGTGGTGAAAACAGAAGTTGCTGGAAAAGCTCAGTAGGTCTGGCAGCATCTGTGAACAGAAATCAGAGTTAACGTTTCTGGTGACCCTTCCTCAGAACCCATTTCTCTTCACTGATGCTGCCAGACTTGTTGAGCTTTTCCAGAAACTTCTGTTTTTATCTCTGATTTACTGCAGTTCTTTTGGTTTTTATAAAGTGGTGGCACTTATCCTGGTGGAGTGGAGGTTAATGACCTTCTTCGTACATTCCTGCAGGGAACAGAGACTGCTCTAACCCTGGTGGCAACTTTGGACCAGACGGGCATGGTCTGGTGTCACCTCTGAAGGTCCTGAGGAAAGAGGAAGTCCCAGATCTGCACTGCACCTTTCAGCAAGAATTCCATCAAAATTGTCCTTCCTCTTGTTTAGAACTTTAACATTTAGATCTGGCCTATCCTTTATCTTCGCTTTCTGGAAAAGAATATAGGTTGTTATGCTATAACATGTATTTTGTGAATGTGAGTTCACTGTATCGCAGTTGACGAATTGGGGACTTTGTTTCGAAAGCACAAACATTTAAAACATGCGTTAGCTCTAACACAATTACATCACCAACATTTTAAGCTCTGTTTCTAAAGCACCATTTTTCTATAATGGGGGTTGCACAAGAATGCAACCATTGCATTATAGAAGAACTGACTTTAGAATTATGGTAACTATCCCAAAAGTGTTCCTCCACTGATACCTCAGTCACCTGTCCTGTCTTGTTTCCCAAGAGTAGGTTCAAATTTTGCACCTTCTCTAGTAGGTACATCTACATACTGAATCAGAAAACTTTCTTGCACACATTTAACAAATTCCTCTCCATCCAAGCCCTTAACACTATGGCAGTCCCAGTCTATCTTTGGGAAGTTAAAATGCCTTACAGATAACTGAGATCTCCTTACAAATTTGTTTCTCAATTTCCCACTGACTAAGATGATCATCCCAATTTCATTGGCTATTAAGCATTTTGGGATATCCTGAAGATGTGAAAGACACTATATAAATGCAAGCTCTTTCTTTCCTTGCAGTGAACAAGGTGGCATCATCAGTCATGTCAGTAGTTATCAGCTGACACTTGGCCAGTCATCCATTTGAAAACCTACTTCCAGCATAGCAACGAGAAGTTGCTGAAAGACCCCCATTTATTCAGAAAATATGATTCCTAATTCAATGGCTTTTCTTACTTTCCATTTTAATGCTTACAGTATTATAATGCAAGGCGACAGAATGTGGTAGAAAATATGATAACATTATCACATCTACCATTTTATTAAGCAGTATAATGCTCAGTTATAGCTAAAGGAAAGCATTATCTATTTTTAAAAACTTAGACGAATAATTTATAGCATACTGAATGTCATTGCTGCAGAGTTTGCTAGCATAAGGTATTCATTCATATATAAGTGACTACTTTGGAAAGCAAAGTAAGGTCCATTGATTAGTATTGTTGTAACTTTAATTTCAGCCAGGCTTTGAGATTTTTGAGATATTCTTTCAAAGAATGCCTTTGGTGTGTTAAACTACCCAATTATTCCACTCACAAGCTTTTAATATAATTTCCTGCACTGCAATTATTCCTGACTAGGTAATTGGGTAAAGATACCAGAAACAATAAGTTAATACCAAATTCCAGACAGCATGCTTGCAGCTTTCAATAAGTCAGAGAGCATCGTTTTGCCATAGAGTGCATGGTGAGAATATTTACCTCAGAAAAAGTTCCTGTCTCTTCCTCAAACAAAGCAACATTCTCAGAATCACGCTTGCTGACCTATTTCCAGTATTATGTAAGCAGAATTTGAAAAGTGGTGACACTTTGATTTTAACCTGAAAAATATTAAGTGTTGCCACTGAAACCAGGGACTCTTAAATGTGACTGCAAACTGGAAGCTTTCTGACTAGCTTTCCCTCGTGTACAGGCAGACAGGAACAGGGGTTGGCTATTTGTTCCCTTGAAGATGTACTGTTATTCAGGTGGGAAGAAATTGGTCCCAGTCCAACAACTTTTACAGATCCCACACTTGCCAGAATTGGACACAAAGCCTCAAGAATCTAAATTTTTCTCTCCCACACCATCCCTTCAGACATAATTTCATTTGTTCCATTTTCCTATTCCTAACCTTGCTAATATGCACCATTGGGAATACTCCTGAGATTACTACCTTTGAGGTTCTACTTTTAAATTCATTAATTAATTCCCTATAATCTGCTGGCAGGACCCCACACCCCTCTTTATCTATGCTGTTGATATAATACGGTCATCGACATGGATCATAACCTCTGCTGTTCCTTTCAGAATAATCTGCAGCCTCTCAGTGGCAATCCTTGATCCTAATACCAGGGAGGAGAAAGTGAGGTCTGCAGATGCTGGAGATCAAAGTTGAAACTTTATTGCTGGAACAGCACTGATATAATACGGTCATCGACATGGATCATAACCTCTGCTGTTCCTTTCAGAATAATCTGCAGCCCCTCAGTGGCAATCCTTGATCCTAATACCAGGGAGGCAACATTCATCTTGGTGTCACTCATTTGGCTCCAGAAATATCTATCTATTGCACTTCCAATAGAATCCCCCATCAATTTTGCTCTTGTACTCTTATAGCAGCGTCAGTTTACCAGGCAAGGCCAGGAAAAACACCACCCTGCTGGAAGATGTTGAATATGGGGTGGAAGGAAGGGGTAGCTGTCAAGAGGGTTTGGGAATCAGCAAGTGACAGCACAGTTAGGAAGGGTGTGAGTAGCAAGTGCCCATAAAAGGGACAGGTCAGAGACTACAAAAGAGGGAAGGGGGAGGAGAAAGGAGAAACATGTTGCTGCAAAGGAGAAGATGGAATAAGGCTTCCAAGGGGAGTGAACAATTTTAAACCTGTCAAAGAAATGCTCAGCTAACTGGCAGCCAGGAAAAGTTGAAGTTACTAAAGTATTGAATTTTTTGCAAATTAATAGGCTCTTTGTGAAGTGTCCATCAGTTATTTTTTAAGAAAATCTTTTCTCACAAGAATGCTCAGCCAACTTGCTAGACAGTAGGCAAATATACGCTGATTTTGGTTTTCAATTCAGGCAAGGATTTCACTATTTCTCAATTTATTTGAGTGTATTCCAATGTGAAGTAAAACTGGTGATCAAAATGATTGTTGGAAATGGAGAAGTTAAAAATATGCCTGCTCTGGAATGATCGTGTGCATTCTTAATTGATTGTGTAGGTTGTCTACATAATATTCTGAACATGTACTACACCTCACCCTAACTTGAGAACCGAAAGTGTACATATCAATGGGATCATTAGCATCTCATTTACCAGTCCTTCTTTGTGAGAAAATCATTTAACAACAGTGGTTACTTATCTCCCCGTATTTCCATCTCCTTTTAAAGAACCAAATCACATTCTTGGATAAAATACCTGTCATCCTCTGATATATCCATCACTATAGTGACTATTCATTGTGGCAGAATAAATGCCAACCAGCTACTTGATGGTGAACACATCAAAGAGAGAGGGGAAAATAAGACCAAGCTTCAGTGTTATCCTGATGCACCCCTTTTTAATTTATCTTCAGCAGATATCTTTCCCAGTATTACAATTGGTTGTGAGAATTCACCAGGATCTTTCCAGCTCTGAGTCAATAATCATAGATCCACCACTCCAAGCATAGATCATATCTGGTTTGGGAACTTCAGTTACTCACAATCTTATGTTTTCTTGCCCAATTGAAATTGCTAACTAACCACAAGTGAGGTAGCACTCAATCCAATTTAACCGCAGCACTGATTTTATAGAAACCACCTTACGCAACCACATACAATCCAGATGAAAATGTTTCACTTCTATATATTTACTCAACAAGTATCCACTATCATTGTGTTTCTCACCAAGTTTTGGAATACCAGTTTGAATTTTCAGACACAGCACATATTAGTGTAGCTTTTTAAGGTTTTTGCTCAGCAGCTCCAAGTGGAATGACTTCTTAAAATGTTGTCTTGTCATTATCTTCAATGAGCTGATCATTGAACACAGTTTGACAGCAGCAAATTTGCAAACATGATAGTCACCCTCAGGCAAAAGTATTTTGCCACATTCATAAAAAAGAAAATGCCAGTCAGTGGCATGGTGGCTCAGTGATCAGCACTACTGCCTCACAGCACCAGGGACCTGGGTTCAATCATAGCCTTGGGTGACTGTCTGTGTGGAGTTTGCACATTGTCCCCTTGTCAGCGTGGGTTTCCTCCGGATGCTCCGGTTTCGTCCCACAGTTCAAAGATGTGCATGTCAGGTGGATTGGCCATGCTAAATGACCCATAGGTTAGATGGATTAGCTATGGGGAAATGCAGGGTCAGAGGGATGGAGTTAGTCTGGGTGGAATGCTCTTAGGAGAGTCAGTGTGGTCTTGTTGGGCCGAATGGTCTGTTCCCACACTGTAGGGATTCTATAAACGCAAACAAGCTGAAGCCCTGCAATTTTAGATATTTTTAATCAACTTGGCCAGATGTTGTATGATGCAGATTGGACTTTTGGCTCAGAGGCAGGGTCACTACCACAATACCAAAAGAGCCCTAGCCCTGCATTTTGACTAACTGATCTGATTTGATGATGTGCAGTTCATTATTATAGAATCATACTTTCCCATCTCAAATGCTGGCCTCTCCATGAATAGAATTTTATTCCTGAAGAAGGGCTTATGCCCGAAACATCGATTCTCCTGTTCCCTGGATGCTGCCTGACCTGCTGCGCTTTTCCAGCAACACATTTCCAGCTAGAATTTTATTTAATTCATTTGTGCGATGTGAGCATTGCTGGGAAAGCCAGCATATATTGTCCATTCTTAATTGCTAAATGCTTCATCCTTACAATGTCTGGCTGGGCTGTTCCTAAAGAAAATATAATTAGACAATGAAAACCTTGTTTTTATGATGGCTGCTATACTTCCATTGGATTTAGGTGAAAGTGAGGACTGCCGATGCTGGAGATTAGAGTCCAGAGAGTGGTGCTGGAAAAGCACAGCAGGTCAGGCAGCATCCGAGGAGCAGGAGAATCGACGTTTCAGGTTCCTGATGAAGGGCTTATGCCCGAAACGCGATTCTCCTGCTCCTCAGATGCTGCCTGACCTGCTGTGTTTTTCCAGCACCACACTCTCAACCCCCACTGGATTTGCATCAATTGAGAGCCCCATCATTAGGTGAATAGTTAGCAAAACTAGATTGTGGGTTATGAAGTTTCTACTGCTTTCATGTCATTTATCTTCCTGAGATACAAGTGAACAACATTAGAACTAGGAGCAAAAGGAGGCCATTCAGCCTCTCAATCCTTCCCTGCCACTTCACATGATCATAGCTGATCTCATTTTGGTCTCAACTTCACTTTCCTGCCCATTCTCCATAGTGCTTTAACCTGTTACTAATTACTCCTGAAGTGTCCCAGCATCCATCACACTCTGGGGTGAATTCCACAGATTCATTTCCCTTTGAGAGAAGTAATTCCTCCTCAACTCTGTTTATAAATTAAATAACGTGATACCTATCGCTACAAAATGAAAAAACGCCAAAAACACAAGAGCCTCCGTGCAGGAACACCTCGATTCTTGCGTGTCTCATACTACATGCCGATATGTACATTAGCTGGCTTTTTGTATCTTGTAATCTCATTTGACTGCACAATTGGCATACAAAGCATGTGAGGATCAATAGCCCAAGACATATTACATGACCACTGGCTTACTAACTACATAGTTTTAAACATTTTTAGTCCATTTGACATTTCTTATTTCCACTTCAGAGCAGATGTGATATTGGATAGGGAAAGACAATTGGTTCAGAAATCATAAGAAATAAAAGTGCCTTTTAGAGATCTGGATGTTGGGAACAAAAATTGAGATCTGCTGCTGTTAATTGATATGGCCACAAACATAGGTTTCACAGCATTCAACTATTTGAGAAATTACAAGGCATTTTGTTGTCTCTGTTGGAAAGAGAATAAATGTAAAGTTCGCTTGTAAATGTGATTTCTGTGTTATGATACTGTTATCATTTTAAAGTTGGTAAAAACATCCTATCTCCCTTAGGCTCCCTGTTGATTGGAATGGAGAATAACTCAATAATGTTCAACTATTGCAGGTTGCTTCCTAAACTGTTCTCAAAATCCCATCAGCATTAAAGCTACCTGCCTTTAATAAAGCTGATATCTCTGTCAGATTTCCATGGGAGGTTTCACCCAATATCTTCCTCCAGTAGCATCTGTTGTTTTCAATCTTTTAAAGCTTTACGCCTACAGCTACAATTCTAACGGGAATTTTCAGGGTTCCTTTTCTCCATATGTATGGAGATATGATAAAAGAAATGCCAACCTCAAGGGTTTAATAGAACACACAGAAGTGATCTGTGGGCAGGCTAGATAAAAGACTGGTTTTCAATTACTGGTAAGAAGGGAATTGTACATTCAAATTAAGCAATCCATCTGATATCCTTAATGTGCCTGCAGTCATCTTCTCTCTGAGATGGAACAGAATGATATTGGAGCCGATGTTTTGAATAAATACAAACAAGGAAATACTGGCATACGCAGCGTATCCATCCAGGCCAAATGTTCAGATTATTTTATCTTCTTTAAAAAAATCAGTATTGTCTAGCGATATTAATTTAAAACTCTGGATTCATGGTATATTGGAGTTGATTGATGGAGCAATGATTACATGGAGCTATCAACTTAACAGTCTATATATTCCTGAGTTTTAACCTTTCAGGATATCCACATATTTTTTCCAGATGTCATGTAAAAAGTGATTTTCTGTAAACTGGCTTGTCTGTCATAAACATCAATAAGGGAAACTCAAGGGTTTGCAAAACCATTCATTTTGGTTATTCCTTGTTTCAGAAAATCTTGACTCACATCTCTTGTTTTGTGAAGCTTTGAATGAAGAATCATTACAGAGTTAATCATCCTCGAGATTGTGAAAAAAAAACTATATTGCAAATGTACACAGCTTGATCAGGTGTGAAGGTTATGAAATCAAAGTGGGTAGATGGAGCTAAGCTATAATTCAGCCGTGATCAGACTGACTGGTGGAAAAGATGACCTCCTCCTGCTTAAAAATAAACAGAAAGGCAGGTTGATATTTCAGGTGAGCAAAGCCTCTGGAATGAGAGACACTGGCAGGAGGAAGGAACAATTCCAACATTAATTTGAAAACAGCATGGATTATAACAGCCCATTGGGACATGTCCAAAATGCAGCATCAAATCTTGAACCAGAAAGCAGGTTCAGGAGACCGAAGGCCAGAACTAGAGAGGCCACATATCAAAGGTTCTGGGAGGGCAAGAGACTACAAGCTGGAGGGCAGAGCCCAGGAAAAAGATACATTTCAATAGTGGTAGGGGCTTAGGGAGCTCCAAAAAACATGCATGATATCATGTGAGAAATGGCATTAAAACAAACCTTATGATGCTAAAGGAGATTACATGCTCCATTAATTTATCAACATTAAAGCAGAACAACATTAAACAAGGCAACTTACTCCAGCAATAAAAACAAAGCTGCTGGGACAAAGCTCTAACCGTGTCAGTAGGTAGCTATTTCTGAGCTTTCTGCAGGTATAACATGTTCAAATCATGTGTCCTTCTCTCCTTCATAGCAAAAAATGATCACAATACTAAATGGAATGCATCAGGTTTCAGGTGTTTGTGTTTGAAGGTGGGTAATCAGTCCAAGTTAAGCAAATGTAGCACATTGGAGGCACTTTTGTTTTTCATACAAAGGAGGTGCCTGCAGCTCTGGATTTGTAAAGCCCATGTTTCCTGTTGTCCACTGCGACTTTGTTAAATTCACAGAAGGTAATGCCTTTGCTGAGACAACAGTGCTGCATAGAGAGCACTTTTCTGAAGAAGGGCTTATGCCCGAAACGTCGATTCTCCTGTTCCCTGGATGCTGCCTGACCTGCTGCGCGTTTCCAGCAACACATTTTCAGCTCTGATCTCCAGCATCTGCAGACCTCACTTTCTCCTCCTGCATAGAGAGATCCTGTGCTAGATTCTGCCATATCAGAGATACTTAAGTGCTTGTGCAAAACCTTCAGAATGTCCTTTGGAGTCCTGGTCTGGTGTTCATGTGAACTCTTCCCTTTGACCAGCTCATTGTTGAAGAGCTTTACTAGCAAGAACTCAGAATCACAGAATTGTTACAGAGCAGAAGGAGGCCATTCAGCCCAGTGTACCTGTACTAGCCTGTTAAGCCAGCAGCATTCCCTCATGCAAATCTCTTGCTTTCTCCCCCATACCATTGCACACTACTTTTTTTTATCCAAATAGTCATTTAATGCCCTCTCAAATACCCCTACCACATTTCCAGCCAGTGTATTCACAGCCTAACTACTCACCGAGTGAAAAAAATGTTTTGCTCACTTCACCCTTGCTTTTTTTGTTACAAACCACTTCAAATCTATGCCCCTCTCATTTTTTATCAGGCATTCTGGCCTGATGGGTCCTACCCATCTTATTGAGCTCTCTCCAACAGAATATGAATGTGAAGCATGACAGTACCGAAGAATGTTTCGGTATTAGGAAGCTTCTCTTGATATCTGGCTACTCTGCATGTTCGGAATGCACCATACAATTGTGAAATTCATCAACTGAGAAGCATGTGATATAGTGTTCTGAATTACAATAAAAAGGGGAACGAAACTGCGGTCTTGTATCAACATCTCATTCTTTGTGCCTCTTGAAGTTCTATCAATATAATTAACAAAGTTCCATTTCAGTTGGATATTACTTTTTTAATCATAGAGCAAAAATCAGCTTTAAATTATAGATCGGTGAAGCTGTACAGCAACAAAAGCACTGCAGGAACCATACACGTAGAAATAGGGAGATAAAGCAACAAAGAAATGTAAAAGAAATTCAAGTTTAATGACAATGGCCACAAAAATAGATCACGGTAATAACCTTCTGGATATTCAGAAATATATAAATGCAAATTATTTTTCTGAGTAGGCTTGCGCAACCAAAACTGTTAGTCAAATCACATGGGTTTTTTCTGCTCATAATTCTCCCAAGTAATTCCATTGTTGATATTTTCAGCAAAAAAAACTCAACAAACATTCAAAAAGCCCGCACGAATTGATGTTAATTGCCTAATTTCAAAGTGCCTGTGGCAGGTTTTTGTAAAATTTCATGTTCAGACCATGTCCCAAGAGGACGGAACAAATTAAACTTCACAAAGAAGGAGAAACTGTTAAATGTAGATGGGACAATAACAGTGGCTTGGAACAAAACCACTGAATTAACGACAAAGAAGCATCCAAAGAACGTCTCCTCGTCTTCATTGTGATGTAATAGTTTTAATCTTTGAGTTTTTCCGTCTCTCCTAAATGCAATAAAGGAAACTTTACTCATTAATAAGTTGTAACTTTGCAAGTCACAGCTTTGTACAGCATTAGAACACTATCAGCAGGATATCGTCATTGTTAGTTTTCGATTTTTTTAACATTGCAAATGCTGTTAGAGCTCTGAAATGGAATCGTGTGTGCACTATGCACATTTGTAGGACAAACTCTGCACTGGTGAAGGCACTAAAGAATGTAGTGCACCAGAAACATGTTGGGCAGATATATCAATTGAGGCATTCAAGAGAGCATTGGATGATTATGTGCATAGAAATAGTGTGCAGGGAAATGGGGAAAAGGCAGGAGATTGGCAAGAGGTAATAGAATCAGAATAGTCATGATGGGCTAAATGGCCTTAATCTGCACTGTATTAAATCTGTGATTCTGTGATCATGGCATCCATTGCATGCAAAGCTGGTTGGCTGGCAGCTATGCCATTTTGGAGACCAACCTGATTAGACACATTATGACCACACCTCCAGGGGTGGTAAGATTCGAAGCTGGACCTTCTGACCCAGTAGTAGGAGCACCACCACAGTGCAACAACGGCCTTCATTTGAAACTCAATGTTCTACCTAACACTTCTCTTAATTCTGCACAGCCAATCATACACTTAGGAATAGGATCCCCAAAACCTCTCCCCACCACTTCCTCACCACTATTTTAAATTCTTTCTAGGCTAGTTGCTAATCGATTTAGTCTGTCTACTCTAATGATTTCACACATACTTGGTGCTTTCTATAATTATTTAAAATTTTCACAGGTGTAGTGTAGCAAGTGATGAAACGCTTTTTACAGATTCCAAGGCTTATGCACAAACCAATTGCTCTCTGAACACAGGGTATGCAATAATGCATTGTGGCTGGAATACACAATGACTCAGAGAATAGACAGAAGTCATACAGAGAATGAAGAACTGTTGGACTGTGCAGGACAAAGAGGAAGAATAAGGGAGCAGAAGAACTCTCAGCAGGAGGCAATAGCTGCTGAAGAGTATTCAGGAAATAATTCCCCAGTTTGAATCTGAGTACAGAACAATGGTTGGAATCTAATGGTCAGGGAGACAGCAGGTCTGGAAGTGGAGAGGCAACTTAATCAGACTGGCTGATGGTGTCCCCACACCCTATCACCTTCTGGTCACCACCCAAATTAAGTTTTGGATGGGAATACCCAAGCACAGAAATTGCTGAGAAAAGGCATATTTTGTCAAGGCTTTTCACCTTGACCTCATCTGGATACTTTGCAACAATACAAGGTTAAAATAAAAACAACATTCACACTGCACAAGTGGAGACTGCTGATTGGTTAGAAAGTGAACATACATGTCCTGCGCCTGTTTTAACTCAACAAAATAGGTAGCAACCATTTGCTGGTTTATTTCTCAGGACAATTCCCCGATCAATCAAAGTCAACCTGCTGAGTTTAAAATTTAAACAAAGCCTAGTTGTTAACTTTTCCTTGCATTTCTATTCTTGAAAATATCCTGATGAGTGCAAGACAAAAAGTATCTTTTTTAGCAAAACAACTACAGTGTTCTACCTTTATAATTTTATAGGAGAAGCAAATCTTCCTGCCAAGTACAAAATGATGGGGCAGAAAAACTTTGTTAATAGGAACCTGGCATAGTTGCTATCCATGAATTAATGTGGTTAAAATGTTTTACAACTGAATAATTTTCTAGTCAAGGTGCATGCATGAGAACAGCCCTCATGCAAGAAGCTAAATTCAACCGTTGTGGCCCGGAGATCATCCCATTCTCCACCAAAGTTTGAAAGCTGCAAACACTTTGTATGGTTAGTTGCTATTAAATAAATAAGTTAACACAGAAAAGATTTCTAGGACTAAACATTCAAATCCACTCTACAACTTTGTTTTGACAATGATGCATCAGACTTCACAAAGATCATCTGAGGCTATGATCATGTATCCTACAGATAGAAAATCCAAAAGGCATACTTCAAAATTGGAATGTACACTGGAGACCAAAGAGGAAGTAGATTTATGCATCGCATCTGAAGAAACTCCTACAGTTTTGGATGTAGTAAAAAAAACGTAGCTTATAAAAATGTTTCATTAATCCATTTTGGATTGATTCTAATTTTGTCCTGCATGATGCTTACTACGTTTTTATGCTTTGTTTCTATAAATAAACTGAAAATACTAGTTTAGTCTCAATAAAGTGACTGAGCATCTGACATTTTGAGATCTACGTTGACAACAGCTGCATTTGGACTGCTTTTTTTTGATAAGAAATTTAATATGAACAAGGTAAATATTTTCAGCTGGGACTGCCAAGTTTCAAATATGGAACAAATGAAGCAAATTTCAATTGGTCAGTAGATGAGTCTGGTTAGAGCCATTGTTATTATAATCGTTGGGGCAATGTCTAAAGTGGAGTTACGGTACCCTTCCGAAGCTATTAGAGTCATAGAGATGTACAGCATGGAAACAGACCCTTCGGTCCAACCCATCCATGCCGACCAGATATCCCAACCCAATCTAGTCCCACCTGTCAGCACCCGGCCCAGATCCCTCCAAACCCTTCCTATTCATATACCCATCCAAATGCCTCTTAAATGTTGCAATTATACCAGCCTCCACCACATCCTCTGGCAGCTCATTCCATACACGTACCACCTTCTGCATGAAATAGCTGCCCCTTAGGTCTCTTTTATATCTTTCCCCTCTCACCCTAAACCTATGCCCTCTCGTTCTGGACTCCCCCAACACCAGGGAAAAGACTTTGTCTGTTTATACTATCCATGCCCTCATAATTTTGTAAACCTCTATAAGGTCACCCCTCAGCCTCCGATGCTCCAGGGAAAACAGCCCCAGACTGTTCAGCCTCTCCCTGTAGCTCAGATCCTCTAACCCTGGAAACATCTTTGTAAATCTTTTCTGAACCCTTTCAAGCTTCACAACATCTTTCCGATAGGAAGGAGACCAGAATTGCACGCAATATTCCAACAGTGGCCTAACCAATGTCCTGTAC